>NW_027077999.1:95000-109911 GCF_963930625.1 Muntiacus reevesi | reverse complement strand
GTGTAGGTATGTGCAGACACGTACGTGCATGCTTACATACGCACACATATCCGCCTGTGTATATGCACACGTGTATGTACACGTGTATACAGCCATATGTACGCATACCTAGACGTCTACGTATAGCGTATATACGTCCACACAGACGTACGGCTGTATATATGTGTACATATACACACATGTATGTGTAAGTAAGCATACACGCATATACGTATGTCCAGTGTGTGTGTAGAGTGCATATACACAGATTGGTGTGCATAGATGCACACACACGCGTATACGCATATGCATACGCGCGTGTGCATGTGTGTACGCGCGTATGTATACATACACGTACGTATTAGTCAGTGTACATGTACCTATGTGCACACATACGCATGTGTCTGTGTAGATGTCTACGTGCGCGCGTGTGTGCATACATACAGGCGTAGATATGTACATATATATGTGTGTGTGTGTATATAGAAATATATACAGACCTACACGTACATACACAGGCAGAAACACACATCCGCATCCGTGTGTGTGTGTGTGTGTATATAGAAATATATACAGACCTACACGTACATACACAGGCAGAAACACACATCCGCATCCGTGTGTGTGTGTGTGTGTGTGTGTGTGTGTGTGTGTGTGTGTGTGTGTGTGTCTGCGTGCGCGCGCGCGCCCGCGCGTATACGAGGAAAGCGCAAGCATATATTGCAAAAGGGGACTTTCTGTCCAAAACTGATCAAGGGGTCAGACAGCTGAACCTCCAAAAGAGAAACAATCCCCGATGAGATGAGCGAAGTCGGCAGGAGGCCCGAACAGACACCTTCATTCAAAATAAAGGTAGAACAGACAGACACTCAGAAGCACAAGGTAGAAAACAAATCAATGGCGGGGCTGGGCTGGGCTGGGGCTGCTGGGGGTGGGGGCGGGCTCACGGGAGCACCCCGGGGCGTTTATCTGGACAATGACAACTTGGAGGGGAAAGGCCCAGGAGCTGGACTCGCAATCGCGACAGCAAGTTTGAAACATCAGAAGACAGTGGCTCCTGATCGATGGAATGCGTCTTTCCTGCAGCTGAGAAAAGTGTTGACGGACTCAGAGATCTCAGAGCTCATCACCTGGCACCTCACAGAGAGAGAAACCCCATCACTAGGGAAACGAGTCCTGGGATCCTTCAGGACACTCCACCAAAGATTCCCCATCCGACCCAACCCGGCAACTCCACGGAGTGCCTACGGAGGGGACCAAGAAGATGTGCGCATGTGTATGTGTGTGTGGTATCGACACCTATACCTAGGTAGACATCCGCACAAACAGAATGATAGAACTCTCTGTCTGTGTGCCTACACCTGTATCTATTCAGGTGCGCGTGTGCGCACGCGCATGCAGACACACACACCCACACCACACCCACCCGCCCCCCCCCCCCCCCCCACACACACACACACAAATGGGACTCAACCACCAGAAGGGAATGAAATCTCACAGTCTGCAGGAACTTGGAGAGATCTTTAGAAAGGCTATTATGCTAAATGAAGCACCTCAGATCAGTCATTCCCATGCAGAATCTACCAAAGGATACACCATGAACAGAGCAGAACAAATCAGAAGCAGGCTCATAGATACCATAAAGGAACACATGGGTGGTGGCCAGAGGAGGGAGGGGGTGACACGATGGCGGGGGTGGGTGGGGAGGGGGAGAGAATGAGTGAGTGCCACTGGTGACGGAGACAGACGACGCGGTGCAGCCTTCCACGGATGCAATCAATGAGTCACGGGCACGTCATGACACCAAATGCCATCTGCCGTGACACCAAGTGGTGACGGACAGTCACTCACGAGATGTATCCTGGGGATCGCTGTGCCCTTCCTGCGCTACACTGAAACATCGTCTGCACACCTGAAAAGTAGTGGGGGAACCACAGCCAGCAGCAACAAAAACAAAACAAGGAAGGAAGGGAGGGAGGGAGGGAGGGAGGGAGGGAGGCAGGCAGGCAGGCAGGCAGGCAGGCAGGCAAAAGAAATCGTTGGAGGAGCAGGAGCAGGAGCAGGAGGAGGAGGAAGAAAAGGACCAAGTGCCTTGAGGGGGAGAGGGAGATAAAGGATCCAAAGAGTGGACAGGACAGGACGGTCAGGTCAGTGCCATAGGGAAACGAAACGAAGCCAAGGAACACATTCCCAAGGGTGGGTGGTTTTGTTCAGCCCCAGATCAAGATGTGGATAGCACAGTGTCCTTCCTCCAGCACACAGGGACACACAGGCCTCGCTTGGCGAGGCAGTTCAGGATAAGCCTGAAAGCTGAAGCTGAAAAAAGAAGCCGTCACGTTCATCCATGGCTGAAAAGTACCATGGCCCTACGACATGACATTCAAAAATCCTACCAAACCACTGAAAGACTCTCTCACTCACTCGCCGTTAAAAATGTAGAGAACAGAAAAGGAGCGAAACGACGGTGGGTGGGTGGGTGGGTGGGTGGGTGGATGGATGGATGGATGGATGGATGGATGGATGGATGGGTGGGTGGGTGGGTGGGTGGGTGGGTGGATGGGTGGGTGGGTGGGTGGGTGGATGGGTGGATGGGTGGGTGGGTGGGTGGATGGATGGATGGATGGATGGATCGATGGATGGATGGATGGATGGATGGATGGATTTCCATGATAGTCTGATTATGGAACACACTGACAGAAAAGCATCCGATTCACTTCTGTAAAGAATCTGTCTCGCCTTCCCGGCCTGGTGTCTTCCGTCTGTCTGGATGATTCCCTCCCCCACCCCCCACTCCCAGCTTTAAGGTCAGCGTCCAAAACGAAGCCCTGTGTGCTCTCAAGGTCCCGCCGGAACTCTCTCTTCGGAGCGCCCTTCTGAAGGGGAAGGTTTTCACCCATGTCAACGCCCCCGAGACAGCTTCAGCCTGCCCCTCCCCTCCCCCCACCGCCGCCTGCCTCCCTCCCTCCTGCTCCTCTTCCTCTTCCTCCTCCTCTGAACTCTTGAGCTTCTCCTCTCACTGGCCTCTCACCCCACACGGTGGCAGTGTTGGCCTAGGTGTGCTCAGGTGTTTCCTAACCGCATCCAAGTGGACTCCCACTGTTTCTAGGCTGCGTCGTTCTGGGACCATTTCTTCCTGGCCTTTTCCACGGGTGGGGGGAGACCTGGACGGGCCGGGCGGGCCCAGGCGGTGTGGGGGTGGGGGTGAGGGAGCGAGTGTGCATGCGGGGGGGAGGGTGGGGGCAGAGAGGAGGAGGAGGAGGAGGCGGCGGCGGCGGCGGGGGTGGGGGGGGGGGGGAGGAGCACAACTCCCCAGTGCCAGTGCGTGCCTATGGCCTGGAAAACAGATCACACGCCAGGCTAGCTCCGAAAACGGGATCGGTCACGAGACCGGGCACGTGTGTTCTTTGCAGAGTCCCTGCAGATCGAACAGGCAGGGGCAAATTTTGGGCTTCCCGCAGTTAGAACTGTTCAGTCAGAAACAGGCGTCTGAAACACCGGAGTTAGGCTCTCGGTGCGATGTCCACAAGCCGTAGCCATTGAAATGTGTGCACGCTGGAGCCGCCATGCAGAGGGAGATCTCATCCGGCTCCATGTGTTGTTCTTCCAGTGAGTAGGCCGGGATCTCAGGAAGAACAGACATCCAGAGAGTTGAGTGAATCTGACCGTCACGCTTTCAGAATCCAAGTGAACCAGAAAGGAGGTTCACTCACGTGTGAGTTTGTCTTTCCATAGGCTGAATCCTCTCTTTGAGCAGATTAGGGTTCCGAGGGTAACATGGAGCAGAGAGGACAGAGAGTTCCCTTAGGTCCCCTGCTCCTCCCGCAACGGTCTTAGGAACATCCTGCCCCAGAGGAGTGTGCCGGCCACAACCCACCTACGCGGAGACGTCAGTGTCAGTCATCCTCGTCCAGAGTCCCCCGTCTGCCCTCGCCTTCACGCCTGCCTGGCATTGTCCGTTCTATAGGTTTGTATCGAACCTGCCCGGAGCCCAGTGGCATCTTCCCTGATCCGGGATCGATCGATCGAAAACACCCTGTCCCCTTCCTCATCGGCAGGTGGATTCTTAACCACTGGACCACCAGGCAGGGAAGTTCCTTCACAGCCTTCTAAAATCATCTACCCTGAACATGAAATGTTGTCATCCAAATCATTGGACCATCACGACTGAAGTGAAGGAAAATATGTTCATTAAAGAAAGTCTCAACTCCTCAGTGCTTGCCTTAGGACCACAGAGGCATCTCTCTCTCTCTCTCTCTCTCTCTCTCTCTCTCTCTCTCTCTGCCTCCCTCCCTCTCTCTCTCTCTCTCTCTCTCTCTCTCTTCCTCTCCCTCTCTCTGTCTCTCTCTTTCTCTCCCTCTCTCTCTCTCTCTCTCTCTCTCTCTCTCTTCCTCTCCCTCTCTCTCTCTCTCTCTCTCTCCCTCTCCCTCCCTCTCTCTCTCTCTCTCTCACACACACGCTCCATAGTCCGAAGGAAACCATCCTCTGTGTTTATCCATCCCACTTGTTGTGGCTGTTGTGCCGTCGCTAGTCAAAGAAGCTGATCTAATGTGGAATCCGATGTCTTCTTCTCTAGGACACTTCAAGAAGCAGCAAGAGTGCCAGTCTGTGAGAACCGAAGGCCAAACCGGCGTGATGTAACCCAGCGATGTGTGTGGTCAGAGGCCCATGTAGATTCGCACTCCAGTTCACGGAGGGGAGCAGTGGGAACAGGAGTGTGGACCCTTCCAACTCCCCCAGTGAACATCTGTCCCGTGGAAGGGGTATAGGAACCTCATGACCTGACGCACGTGGTGAACAGTCGCCAAAGACAAAGAATTCCTACAGCCAGACGTTTGCAACCACGAACCCTGTCCCTCCATCTCCTGGCTTTTCAGAATGCTACGTGGAACCCTTTCAAGAAGCTTGGGGCAGAGAAAAAGAAAAGAAGCAGCAGCAGCAGCAGCAGCAGCAGCTTGGGGCTTGGAGGTATGGACCCCTGAATTCTCCTCGCTCGACCCTCCCTGCAAGAAAACGTTGTGTGCTTGCCTGCGCCCCACATGCCAACTTTTCGGGGAATCGGGCCTCCCAGGGTGCCCCTGCACCCGGCACCCTGCCTGCGTGCGGCATCCCAAGAGATCCTATGGAGAAACATCTCCGGCCACTCGCATGACATCTGCATCGCTGGCAAGTGACCCTTCAGACCTCCACATAGATACGTGAGCACAAACGCTCCTTCACCATCTGGGACACCTCCTAGGCCGTGTGAGCGCCTCTGGTTCAGCACTCCCTCGACTTGGCTGTGGTTTTGGTTCTGTTCTGCTATGTTCTGTGTTTGCTTTCTGACCCGCGTGGTCTCTCTGGATAGGGCACCCCCAATCAAAGCGAAAATAAGTCGAGTCTGTGTGAATACTGTTCATGCATCAAGCGGGGATATCAACGACCTCTATGTGGATCCATAAAAATGGCCGTGTGGTGTTCAGGAGGATCATTCTGTGTTTTCTGGGTGCACTACTTGCTGTCCATTATTTCACGTGCCTTTTGGGCATGGACACGAAGAAGCAGGGCAGCAATCTGGCATCTCGGCCTAGAGCGGTTTCCCAAGTGACATCTCAGAACAGGGGCTGAGAAGGCCATGGCCACCCCACCCCGGGCCCCCCTCGGTGGCCGGGGGGTGGGGGTGGGTGTGGGGTTGACGTGGGGGAGACGGGGGGGGGGGGGGGGGGGCCGCGGAGAGGGCGGGGGTGGTGGTGGTGGTGGTGGTGTAGAGCTGGGCTAGGGGTTGCGGGTGTGCGAGCCGAGGGGACCGGTCCAGGTCCCCCTGAGAAGTGAAAAGTGAAGACAGGTTCTCTCCCGCTGAGAACTTCCTGCCTTCACGCGTGTGAGAGGAGCGGGTTTCTCTCCGATCCACAGCCCTGCATCGTTTTCGCCCTGTTCAAAAAAAAAAAAAAAAAAAAAAAAACCAGAGAAAAACTTATTTGTTTATCTCGGCTTGTTTTCTGGCCCAAGCCAAAGACCTCTTCGAGAGTGTCCAAAGGATCTGACAGGATGGGAGGGTGCAGGTCAATCCATGTGTCAAGAAGAGATCCAGGGACTCTGTCACAGCTGTGACTCGGGCCTTTTTCAGAAACAGGCCAATTTTGATGACTCCCTGGACAAGGGAGTCACCCCAGAAGTTTCCCTGAGGGGACCGAGTTGCAGGAGTCGGGGGCGTGGCCCCGCCGCCGCCGCCAGAGGGCCTCCTCAGCCAGGCAGGCAGGCCGGCCGGCAGGCAGGCAGGCAGGCAGGCAGGCAGGGGCTATTGTCTGTGGGCCCCACCCCCACCCTCCCCCAGCAGGGCCTCGTCAGATAGCTTCATTCAAATGCAGAAAGCTTTCCAGTCAAGCCAGAGCCTTTGACTTTGCCTCGAGCTTCTCTCTATTGAATGGTGATCCGCCCCACCCCCATTTCTCCATTTCTGCACTTTGAGGCTGCCCCTTGGGCACCGCGCGGAGGAAGGGGGCTGGGGGTGGGGGGTGGGGCGGGAGGCCGAGGGACAACCTCGCCTTGCGTCAGGCCAAAGGAGTCTCTCCCTTTTCGTAACCCAGGAACCCCCACTCGTGCATGTGAGGATCACGGACGGACGTCGAAGCAGCCACCATCACTTGACATCTTCCTCCGTGGAAGGAGGTTTTCATTCCTGCCTGCCTTCAGAGAGACAGAGAAGGAGGGAGGGGCGGAGCGTTCCTCTGGCGCTGGCCGGTTCTTGGTTCTTAAGTCACTTGAGTCCAAAACACTCCACAGGGCATGGGGGTTCATGTGAGGTGGGGTGGAGTGGGGTGGGGTGGGGTGGGGTCGGCGGCCTGCTCCGGACCCCAAGCAGTTCCCTCCTCTGACACTTCCCTGAAACCCATGAAAAGCTGAACTGGTGACTGTGTGTGTGAGTGCATGCATGTATGCGTGTACGTGAGAAACGGCGCGTGTGCGTGTGCATGGACCTGAGAGAGAAGCCCCCCTCCCCCCCAATAAAAGGGGGGGGGGAGAAAGGGGGGAACAACAACAACAACAACAACAACAACAACAACAACAACAACAACAAAATCCAGAAGGAAAGAAGGAAGGAACGAGGGAAGGACCAAATAGGTTAGTTAGTACGGGCCTCCATGTCGTGGAAAGAGTTTCTGAGCACAGATCCTCCGTTCAGTGAAACAGTTATCGTATCTCCTCTCAGGAGGCTGTGAGGTCGAGGGACGGGTTCGGGAAAGCAGGCCTGGGGTGCAAGCAATCAGGTAATTTTTTTCCTCAGAGGCACTTGTAGGGAAAGCAAGGAAACACACCGGTTCATCCCTGGAGTGGATTCATTCGAAACCAGTCGGTGGAGGGGGAGTCAGCCAAGGAGATGTCTAGACGTCAGAGTTGGGTCCTGGAGCGGGTTGCCATGTCCTTCTCCAGGAGACCTTCCTGGCCCGGGGATGGAACCCGGGTCTCCTGCGTCGCAGGCAGACTCTAGACCGTGTGAGCCACCGGGGAAGCTGGGTCAGAAATGTTCACCAAGTCCTCTAGCTTCCATCCGCAGGGCTTCAGGCACAGGGCCTTTTGACTTCTCCGTCAGCAGGGCAAGAGAACATGGGGCGTGTTTCCCCCCAGATACCGGAGGCCACTCGGCAAACTTCAGGGCCCAGTCCCCCCCGGGTGAGGAGCCACACGCAAGGAAAGGAACAAACACACGTAGCACAGGACTCTCCTATCCAGAAGTGTGTGTATCCCCGCTTCACGGAAACATCCTGCGGGCCCCTAAGGAACGTGTGGCAAAATCGCTCTATCGCCAAGGAGATAAGAACCCTCGCTGAGAGCTTCTGGGGTCTGGAAGGACCAGGTAGAGGGAAAAACAGAAACGATTCCATTCTGCTGATAGGGGTAGCGTATGAAGTGACCAAAGTGGATGTCCCCCTCTTTCAAAATTCACATTGTAAACATCGTGTCCTTTCGGTGCTCTGTTTTTGCTTTGTGTGTGGAAAGCAACAGATTGAACGGTAGGTCCTTTTCTTATTTATTTTATTTTTATTTATTTATTTACTTAGCCCGCCCGCCCGCCCGCCCCTCCGTCTTCTCTCTCTCTCTCTCGCTTTTCATTCAGGTTAGGGAATTAAAAAACAGAACAAAACAAAACAAAGCAAGCAAGCAAGCAAGCAAGCAAGCAAGCAAGCAAGCAAGCAAGCAAACAACAACAACAAAAACCCGGTATTTCTGCAGGTCAGGAAGCAACAGTTAGAAGTAGACATGGAACACAACAGAGTGGTTCCAAATAGCGAAAGGAGTCCATCCAGGCTGTAATGTGGTCACCCCCTGCTTATCCAGCTCACATGCTGAGTACACATCATGAGAAACGCTGGGTCGGATGAAGCACAAGCTGGAATCGAGGTTGCCCGGAGAAGTACCAATCCCCTCAGATATGCAAATGACAGCACCCTTATGGCAGAAATGAAGTATGGAGTGGGTTTACAAAGTCGTGTTCGTTTCAGGTTTTCAGATTCTTTTCCCTTAGAGGTTAAAGCAGAGTCACAAGTCTACTCTCCTGGGCTGCGTAGTGGGTGCATGTTTTTTGTGTGTTTTTTTGGTTTCTTTGTTTTGCTTTTTTACTACCTGCCCTGTAAGCACTTTGATGGGTGCTTGTTGATTGTCTGGATGTACCGTTTATATGTGCACGTGTTCAACCGGACCTCCTAAGTTGACAGTCCTGCCACCCCTCCACCACCCCCCCCCCAGATCGATCCTCGCTTCGTCAAGAAGTCGGGCATCCGACCTTTAGCATCCTACTCCTTCCTCATTTCCTCCCACCCCATGGAAGAAGTCACACCTCCAGTTTTTCCATCGGTTCTCTACACCTCGCCTGATGATGGCGGGTGACCTGGAAGACTAACAGATGTGAAGAGTTTTGCAAGAGCCCTGGGTGAAGGAAGGCTCCTAGGATGGGCTCGGGGAAGTGGGTGGCGGGCGTGTCAATCACTAGAGACTGTGGAAGGTATGCCCCAAGTGACGAACACCGTTGCTTTCAGTTGTTGTCGGTTTGCTCGTCTGCAGCGAGGGACGGAAGGAAGGCTTCCACCTTCCACGGAGAAAGCTATATACCTAGCGTACCAAGGAGGTTTGACCACCCCCCGCCCCAGGTTACAGGCACGACAGGTCAGACTGTAGAAATCTTCATGTCAAGGGTGTATTACCAACAGGCAGGCTCATCTTAAAGGCACTCCTGTCCTGTGAAGGTGGAGGGAGGGGCGGGAGGGGCAGAGGGACGATGAGGAAGGGAAGGAGAAAGCGAGGAAGAGGAACACGAACACACACACACAGTGTGTGCGTGTGTGTGTGTGTGTGTGTGGTGTGGTGTGTCTGTGGCATGCGCATGTGTTGCGTGTGTGGTGTGTGTGGGGGGAGTGTGTTGTATTGTGTATGCTGTGTGGGGGCGTAGTGTGTGTGGGTATGTGTGGGGTGTGTGGGGTGTGCCTCCAGGTGGTGCGAGTGTGAGAGGGGGCGGGCAGAGGGGAGAGACACAGCCAGGCCAAGAACAACACAGAGTGTGTGCATGGGTGTGTGTCTGGCTGTGTCTCTCTGCCCGCCCGCTCTCACACTCGCACCACCCGGAGGCACATCCCCACACATCCCACACTCCCCGCCCCCACAGCCCCCCACCACAGTCCCCCCCACACCCGCGCCCCACACCACACACGCAAAGGACAACACAGAGTGTGTGTGTGTGTGTGTGTGTGTGTGTGTGTGTGTGTGTGTGTGTGTGTGTATCTGCCCACGGCACCTGACACCCGCACCAGCGACAGGAACACCCCACACACCCCACGCATACCCCCACACACCGCCCCCGCCCCCGGCGGCCCACTCCCGCACAGAAAGGACAACACAGAGTGAGTGGGTGAGTGGGTGGTGTGAGGCCGGTGTGTGTGGTGTGTGGGGGGCACGCGTGTGGTGTCTGTGGGTATACGTGGGGTGTGTCTGTGGTGTGCACAGGTGTGTTGCGTGTGTGGGGGCGTGTGGTGTGTGTGTGTGCTGGGTACGGGGGCCACGTGGGGCCGTGTGTGTGTGCAGCGTGGGTGTGTAGGGTGCGCCTGTGGGTGCAGGTGGGCAGAGACATGGCACGCAGACTCTAGACCGTGTGAGCCACCGGGGAAGCTGGGTCAGAAATGTTCACCAAGTCCTCTAGCTTCCATCCGCAGGGCTTCAGGCACAGGGCCTTTTGACTTCTCCGTCAGCAGGGCAAGAGAACATGGGGCGTGTTTCCCCCCAGATACCGGAGGCCACTCGGCAAACTTCAGGGCCCAGTCCCCCCCGGGTGAGGAGCCACACGCAAGGAAAGGAACAAACACACGTAGCACAGGACTCTCCTATCCAGAAGTGTGTGTATCCCCGCTTCACGGAAACATCCTGCGGGCCCCTAAGGAACGTGTGGCAAAATCGCTCTATCGCCAAGGAGATAAGAACCCTCGCTGAGAGCTTCTGGGGTCTGGAAGGACCAGGTAGAGGGAAAAACAGAAACGATTCCATTCTGCTGATAGGGGTAGCGTATGAAGTGACCAAAGTGGATGTCCCCCTCTTTCAAAATTCACATTGTAAACATCGTGTCCTTTCGGTGCTCTGTTTTTGCTTTGTGTGTGTGTGGAAAGCAACAGATTGGACGGTAGGTTCTTTTCTTATTTATTTACTTATTTATTTACTTAGCCCACCCCGTCCCCCGTCCCCCGTCCCCCGACCCCCGTCCCCCGTCCCCCGTCCCCCGTCCCCCGTCCCCCGTCCCCCGTCCCCCGTCTTCTCTCTGTCTCTCTTGCTGTTTCATTCAGGTTAGGTTAGGGAATTAAAAAAAAAAAAAAAAAAAAAAAACACAAAACAAAACGCAAACAAAAAAACCCCGGTATTTCTGCAGGTCAGAAGTAGACATGGAACACAACAGAGTGGTGCCAAATAGGGAAAGGAGTCCATCCAGGCTGTTATGTGGTCACCCTGCTTATCCAGCTCACATGCTGAGTACACATCATGAGAAACGCTGGGTCGGATGAGGAAGCACAAACTGGAATCGAGGTTGCCCGGAGAGGTACCCAATCCCCTCAGATATGCAAATGACAGCACCCTTATGGCAGAAATGAAGTATGGAGTGGGTTTACAAAGTCGTGTTCGTTTCGGGTTTTCAGATTCTTTTCCCCTAGAGGTTAATGCAAAGTCATAAAGTCTACTCTCCTGGGCTGCATATAGTGGGGGTGCTTGTTTTTTGCTTGTTTGTTTTTTACTACCTGCCCTGTAAGCACTCTGATGGGTGCTTGTTTGATTGTTGTCTTGAGGTACCGTTTCTGTGTTGTGCACGTGTTAACCGGACCTTCTAAGTTCACAGTCCTGCCCTTCTTCCCCCCCACCCCCCGCCTCGCTTCGTCAAGAATTCAGGCATCCGACCTTTAGCATCCTACTCCTTCCTCATTTCCTCCCACCCCACGGAAGAAGTCATTCCTCCCGTTTTTCCATGGGTTTTCTGCACCTCGCCTGACGATGGCGGGTGACTGGAAGGACTGACAGACGTGAGGAATGTCGCAAGAGTCTTGGGTGAAGGCTCCCAGGATGGGCTCGGGGAAGTGGGTGGCAGGTCAATCACTAGAGACTGTGGAAGGTATGCCCCAAGTGGCAAACACCGTTGCTTTCAGTTGTTGTCGGTTTGCTCGTCTGCAGCGAGGGACGGGTCAGGCTGTAGAAATCATGCCAAGGGTGTATTAACAACAGGCAGACTCATCTAAAGGCACTCCTGTCCTGTGAAGGTGGAGGGAGTGGAGGGGCAGAGGGACGATGAGGAAGGGAAGGAGAAAGCAAACGAGGAACAGGAACACACACACAGTGGGTGTGGTGGGGTGTGCCGTGGCGTGGCGTGTCTTCGGCACGCGCAGGTGTTGCATGTGCGGGGGGCAGTGTGTTGTGCTGTGGGTGTGTGTGTGGTATGTGGGGGTGGGGTGTGTGTGGGGGGGTGTGCCTCAGGGTGGTGCGAGTGAGACGGGCGGGGCAGAGAGACACAGCCACACACACACCCCCCCACACACTCACGCACGCACCACTCTGTGTTGTCCTTCGCCTGTCTGTGTCTCTGCATAGCCACACACGCCCCACTCGCCCACGCCCGGGCCACACCTCCCCCACCCACCCACCCACCAACCAACCACGGACAACACAGAGTATGTGCGTGTGCGTGGGCAGGGTGTGTGGGGTATGCCTGTGGTGTGTGCCTGAGGGTGCGAGTGTGACAAGGGGCGGGCAGAGACACACCACCCAGGCAGAGGACAACCCCGTCAGAGGGTGTGCGCGCGCGCGCGCGCGTGTGTGTATCTGCCCACGCCCCCTCACACCCGCACCAGTGACAGGCACACCCCACGCATATCTCCCACACACCACACACTCTGCCCCTGCCGCACAGAAAGGACAGCACAGAGGGTGGGTGGGTGGGTGGGTGGGTGGTCCGGGGCCGCTGTGTGTGGGGGCACGCGTGGGGTGTGTCTGTGGCACGCACCGGTGTGTTGCTCGTGTGGCGTGGGGGGGGGGGGCGTGTGGGTGCGCACACTGTGTACGGGTGCCACGTGTGTGTGGGGGGGGGGGTGGGGGGGTGCGCGCGCGGGCAGAGACACACAGTCAGGCAAGGGACAACACAGTCAGAGAGAGAGAGAGAGGGGGAGAGTGTGTGTGTGTGTGCGTGTGTGTGTAGGGACGGACCGGGGATGCGTGTGGTGTGTGCCTTTGGGTGGTGCGGTCAGAGACAGAGACAGGCCGAAAACAACCAACACGCATGGACATCCTCCTGAACATTTGGCTGGCCTTGTGTTTCTCTGAGCTCATCACCTCCGTTGATCAAGACACCACCCCCATGAAACGTGAATCTGCCACCCTCCTCTCAGACACCATCCAGCCGCTTGTCTTTGGCAGGCAGACCGGGGAGTGTTCCGAGTTGTCGGGCAGGCGGTTGGGTGTCACCAGGCGAGCTTCGATCCTTGCCGTTCTGGCTCTGAACCTGACCGGAGTGAGTGGATCCGGCGTGATCTCTCGTGTCTCTGTTTGAAATTCTTGGCGGGAGAAGGGAGACGGCCCCCCTGCCAAGTGACAAGGCCAAAAAGGAGGAAAAACCCATTCCACTTGAGTTCAAACACCTGCTCTCCCAAATCCAGCAAGTTTCGAAAGCGAGACTTCCACTCCAAACCGCAAAGCCGAACTGGCTAGCCGTCCACCCTCCGCCGTGACCTCTGGCCCAAGGTGCCCCTCCCACACAGCCTCCTTCCACAGCCCGAGGGCATTCAAGAGTCGGCCGGCCCGCCCCGCCAGATCATCTAAAAAAAAGCGACCGACAGGCAGCTGTCCAGAGAGCCGGTCGCAACACGGGAGCACCGGGGGCGACCGGCGGGGACTCACTGCCAGACAGGGTCCGCCCTAGTGCGCATTTCTACGCTCAGTCACCGACGCGGACAGGAGAACGGGACGCGACAACACTTCTTTCTCCAGAACGTCCCTGGGCGAGGTACGACGACCAGACGGCCGGGAGGAGAGCGGGCGGGAGGGAGAAGGATTCTTGACTCCCCACCCACGGGGCAGCAGAAGGCACTCCCATCCGCGGGGGACCGCAGGCCAACATCAGGCGGCGCGAGCACCCGCGCCGAGAAATACCTCGCCATCACCCCCGTCCCTGTCACCACCTTTCAGCATACCAGGAGAAACCCCTTCTGTGACCCCGACGACGGCTCTTTTGGGAAAATCAACGTACAGCAACAGGACATATAAAAGACGCGCACACCCACAGACGCACACACACACGCGCGCGCGCGCGCGCACACACACACACACAGACACACACGCACACAGACACACACACACACAGACAGACACAGACACACACACACAGAGACACACACACACACAGACACACACACGCAGACACACACACACACAGACACGCAGACACACACACACACAGACACACACACACACACACAGACACGCACGCACACACACGCAGACACGCGCGCACGCGCACACGCACACGCACACACACACACACACACACACACACACACACACACACACACACACACCTTCATGTTGAAAGCACCTCTCCGTATTATGGCAGTGAAACGAAAAGCAAAGGCACACACCCATCACCCACATAACCGCAATGAAAAAACTCCACGCATCTTAAAAAGAAAACGCAAATGCCAGAGAAAGGTTCGTACTGGCGAGTTCAACCGCCGAGGACGACTCGACTCCGAAAGACAACGACACACAACATACGATTCATACGAAGCCAAGCAAAGCCGGGCCAGCTGGTCGACCCGCGGCTCCCTCGGCCCGGGGCCTAAGTGGGGCCCGGGCCGCTGGTCGACCCGGGGGCTCCCTCGGCCCGGAGGCCTAAGTGGGGCCCGGGCCGCTGGTCGACCCGGGGGCTCCCTCGGCCCGGAGGCCTAAGTGGGGCCCGGGCCGCTGGTCGACCCGGGGGCTCCCTCGGCCCGGAGGCCTAAGTGGGGCCCGGGCCGCTGGTCGACCCGGGGGCTCCCTCGGCCCGGAGGCCTAAGTGGGGCCCGGGCCGCTGGTCGACCCGGGGGCTCCCTCGGCCCGGAGGCCTAAGTGGGGCCCGGGCCGCTGGTCGACCCGGGGGCTCCCTCGGCCCGGAGGCCTAAGTGGGGCCCGGGCCGCTGGTCGACCCGGGGGCTCCCTCGGCCCGGAGGCCTAAGTGGGGCCCGGGCCGCTGGTCGACCCGCGGGCTCCCTCGGCCCGGAGGCCTAAGTGGGGCCCGGGCCGCTGGTCGACCCGGGGGCTCCCTCGGCCCGGAGGCCTAAGTGGGGCCCGGGCCGCTGGTCGACCCGCGGGCTCCCTCGGCCCGGAGGCCTAAGTGGGGCCCGGGCCGCTGGTCGACCCGGGGGCTCCCTCGGCCCGGAGGCCTAAGTGGGGCCCGGGCCGCTGC
>NW_027077999.1:65000-82500 GCF_963930625.1 Muntiacus reevesi | reverse complement strand
TCTGACCCCCCGAGGCTCAACATCCTGGGGACACGCTCTCGAGCGAGGGCGGCCCAGACCGGGCCCACAACACTGCCACCGGCTGCGGCTCGGGGCGAGGGCAGGCACGACAGGCTCCTCATCCTCCTCACCACGGCTGCGGGGCTGGGGGAGCCGGGGCCGACCAGGCAAAATCGCACCCCAAACCCCCCCCTTCCCCCTGGGCTCACACCACGGGGCCGGCCGCACGCACACAGCACACGCACAGCCCCCCACTCGCCGGACACCCGGCGGGGCCCAGCGGGGCCCTCCCCCAACTCGGAGGGGGGAGGCGCGGGCCGCAGTAGGCATCAAGCAAGCACACGGCCCCACCGCGGGGCCGGCGCACCCATCACCCCCCTCTTCCCACAGAGGGGAAGGGGAGTTTCTGCCCACGTGCTCTGGCAGTCGCCACGGTGGCCACTGCACACTCAGGAGGGGCAGCGGCTGGGGGATCCGGTACCCCAAGGCTCCCTCTTGGATCGCTAGAGAAGGCTTTCTCACCGAGGGCGCGCCGTCCCTCACCCGGTCGTCTCTCCTTCGGGGCCCACGGAGGCACACCAGGAGCCGCCAGTCCTCAACTGGGCGGGAGGGGAAGGGGTCTGCGGTATAGGTAAGCGGACCACCACACAGGGGCGTGTGTGCGGTCAGGGCCGGGGCAGAGCCCGCGCCCCGCAGCCTCCAACGACGGGAGGAGCACACAACGAGGCTTCTCTTACCGTCTCGACCCCCCCCCCACGGGGCACACGCACACCACCGTGGCGGGGACCCGAGGAGGACACAGGGTTAAGGGGAAACACCACCGCTCGGCCTCGGGCACCTGAGGGACGACCTGGAGCACTCCAGGGGCACCACCGAGGGTCCAACGAGGCACGCTCACACACCCATGCGGGGGCGCGCAGCGTGGCAGCGGCACAGCCCTCCCCACCGCGGGGAGGGCCGCTCGCGGGGCACACGCCAGGAAGGCGAAGCAAAGCACATCTGCTGTGTCCGAAGACCCACGGCCCCACTAGACACCCCAAAGCGGGGGACGGGAGACCAAAGGTCAGGGCCGGAGGCCACACCCCAACACCTGCCCTTCCTCACCCTCCCCAAGGGGCAAGAGGGGAAAGACAGGCAAGGGGCCCCGCGGGCAGACCGAGAAGAGCGGACACATTCACTGGGAACGCCCGTCCCTCGTCCGGCACGGCTTAGGCCCGGCCCGGGAGAACACGACCACACCACATCAATCAGTTGAGCCGAATTGGAGCGGGGGGAGGGGGGGGGGGAGAGAAGGCACAGGTGAGGACAGTCACCGGAGGGGGCCCAGGGGGCCCGCTTTAAGCCTCACCGGCAACCTCCCCTCCCCGCCCAACCTCACACCTCAGGCGACGGCGGCCAACGACCCCAGGAGGAGAACGCCTGACACGTGTGGCACGGAGCCTAGAGGGCGGGGGTCGTCCCAGCCACCACCGGGTGCCCACAGCGGGGAGCGCAGGGTCAAAGACCCAACACCGCCTCGCCCCACCGCCCTCAGCTCGCCCAGAGACCGGAGGTGGCACCACGAGCTGGGTTCAGTCAGACACAGCACACAGGAGCCGGCGCACAGGCCCAGGCGGGCAGCTGCAGCGGCAAAGGCCGAACCAGGCGCCAGGTGGCGGCCCAAAAGCCCAGAGCCCCGCGTGCATCCAGAGACCCAACGTCTTCAGAGGCAGACACCAAAAGAGACCGTGTCAGCACTTACCTGGTGGCAAAAAAGACCTATTTCGGGCGACAAAATGACAGCAGACGACAGCGGGGCCCATCTACGACTCTCAGGGAGGGACCCCGGAACATTGACGCGGCCACCTGTCCCCAGCACTACCCCATGAACACCAGGCCTGGAGCTCTCGGGGGGGGGGGGGGGGGGGGGGGGCGCGCGGGGGGCATCTGGTCGACTTGGGGGGGGGGTTGAGGAAATGGGGCCGCGTGGTGGCAAAATGGGGGCGCAGACGCCAAGGGAGAGGGAGCTGGCCGCAGACTCCCTCCCCGCTTCGCCCACACAGGTAGGTGTACCGGTCCGTCTCCGAATTGGGATTTGGCTTCGATGTGCGTAAAGAAGAAGAAAGAACCGTCAGCGAGGCGCCTCCAACAAGACGAGCGGGCCCCGACCAGGGACCACGCCCGGGGCCCAGACCGTCCTACACGCGGCACCCAGGACAGCTCGAGCCGGTCCCCACCCATCTCCTGACTGACCGGGATTCAGGGACTTGGGAGAGGGGTGAGAAAAAGTCGCGTCCGACGACCGAGACCCACGAGGGCACGCTGAAGGGTCGAGCGCGCCCTCCCCGGCCACCCGCGGAAGCAGGACCCGGTCCATCCACGTCTCCGGACCTATCGGGACTTTGAGAAAGAAAAGGCATGCGTGCCGGGAGACGCCTCAGGCGACCGGACCCCACCGGGGGACCGCACACGCGCCCGCGCCGGCCGTCCTCTCCGTATCACCCCTCACGACTCCGGCGGGCGGGTCCCCACCTCCGGAGTGCGACGCGGAAAACACCTCGGTCAGAGAGAACCCGAGGGCCCGGACCCAGCCGCGCCCTCCGCCGACCTCCACGCCACAGTCCGGGCCGGTCCCCACCTCCGGAGCGGGGCCGAGGGCGAAGCAAACGCTCCTGAGGGCGACCCGAGGGGTGGCCGGACCGCCGAGTCCGAGTCCAGGAGCTCCGGGCAGGGAAGACCCTCTCCCTGCCCACCGCGGCGGTCCGGCCCAGGTAGGGTCCGGCCGGTCCGTCTCCACGGCCGGAGGGTCACGGGGAGATGCTGGTCGACCCGGCCAGGCCGCCCCAGAGCCCACATCTGGAGCGCCGCGACGGTCACCCTCCCCAGAAACCTAGAGAACCAATCTCCGGCGGCAGCAGGACGTCCCTAGGCCTCGGTGTCACCGGGACTGTCACCGCCAGCGTAGCCGGTTTCTGAGAGCTCTGTCTCGGGCCCGGCAGCTGAGTCACAATCCTCCTGAAAGTCTCGCCGAAGCTCCGGAGGGCGAGGGACAATATATAAGCGGCCGCCAGGTGGCTCCTGACAACCGGCTCGACCGTCCCGAGGACGTGTCGCTGTCGCCGGCCGCCGAGGACGCCACCGCACCGGCCGCCCAAACGCCCGAGCTCGGCCCGGAGCCTCCTCCGCCTCCGAGCCACGCGACGCGACGCGACCCCGGCCGCAGAGGAAGGGAGACGAGCTGGGAACTATCTCCTCAGGAGGCTGCCCCGAAGGAGACGCGCTCCCCCCCCCCCCCCCCACGCGATTCCAGGGTGGAGGGGGCACATTCCACGGAGACGCCGGCGGCGGGGGCTCGGGGGCCGAGAGAGGGGCACCAGTGACATCCCGGGCTCCCCCGGACCCCCTCCCCCCAAAAGAGGGAGTGAGAGAGGGAGGGAGGGAGGGAGGGAGGGGGGGGAGGGAGGGAGGAGGGGAGGGAGGGACCGACCGGCAAAGCGAAACCAGGCAAGCGCTGCTCAGAGAACAAAGCAGGACTTTCGAAAGCAGACGCAGACACAGACAGACACGCAAGCCCAGGAGCGAGGAAGGAAACGAAGGAGACACTCGGACCCCCAACAAGAGAAAACAAAACTCAACCTGGGTAGAGACCGTGACCAAGTCCAAAGACAACAAACACAGGCATGCCCGGGTGGGTGGGGAAAGTGCCCTTGAGGTCAGGAGAACATGGATTTCAAGATCACTGGCCACAAACACCAGAAAGGCGGGCGGCTGGGCGGTCTGGGGTGGCAGGGCTGCGGGGGTGGGGTTGAGGGGCGCGGTGGGGAGGGCCGAGTCAATAGGGATCCACTAAATAAACCCTGGATTCCATGACAACAGCCAGGTCAATGAATACATAACTTTTTGAAGTAGAACCGAAGAAGCGACATGAAACAAAACCCCCAGGCAGGAAAGTCAAGTTGTAGAACTGCTCTGGCAGCTTAAAAGTCAGAGGGAGGGAGGGAGGGAGGGAGGGGGGAGACAGAGAGACAGAGAGAGAGAGAGAGAGAGAAAGAGACAGAGACAGAGACAGAGACACACAGACAGAGAGAGAGAGAGAGAGAGAGACAGAGAGAGACAGACAGACAGACAGACAGACAGACAGACAGACAGAGAGAGAGAGACAGAGACAGAGACACAGAGAGACAGAGAGAGAGAGAGAGACAGAGACAGAGAGAGACAGAGACAGAGAGAGAGAGACAAAGGGAGAGGGAGAGAGAGAGCGCGCACATGTGCATATACGCATGTACATATGCATACGGACACATATTCGCACCTATATATACATGCACACATGCGTATAAACAAGTACGTACGAAGGGCATGCATGCTCACGTACACGCATGTGTCTGTGTGTGCACGTATATGCCTGGGCGTTCATAGTGTGCATGTATGCTTGCATGTATATACGTATGCACAGGCATCTATACACATACGTACACGGATATGCACGCACATGAATACACATGCTCATGTGTGCCCATACGCAGATATACGTACCCACACTTAAATAAACACGGGCGTGTAAATGCATATAGATGCGCACGTGTGTGTACGTGTGTGTACGTGTGATGTATACGCACAGGTGTGTAGGTGTGTGTGTGTGTGTAGGTATGTGCAGACACGTACGTGCATGCTTACATACGCACACATATCCGCCTGTGTATATGCACACGTGTATGTACACGTGTATACAGCCATATGTACGCATACCTAGACGTCTACGTATAGCGTATATACGTCCACACAGACGTACGGCTGTATATATGTGTACATATACACACATGTATGTGTAAGTAAGCATACACGCATATACGTATGTCCAGTGTGTGTGTAGAGTGCATATACACAGATTGGTGTGCATAGATGCACACACACGCGTATACGCATATGCATACGCGCGTGTGCATGTGTGTACGCGCGTATGTATACATACACGTACGTATTAGTCAGTGTACATGTACCTATGTGCACACATACGCATGTGTCTGTGTAGATGTCTACGTGCGCGCGTGTGTGCATACATACAGGCGTAGATATGTACATATATATGTGTGTGTGTGTATATAGAAATATATACAGACCTACACGTACATACACAGGCAGAAACACACATCCGCATCCGTGTGTGTGTGTGTGTGTATATAGAAATATATACAGACCTACACGTACATACACAGGCAGAAACACACATCCGCATCCGTGTGTGTGTGTGTGTGTGTGTGTGTGTGTGTGTGTGTGTGTGTGTGTGTGTCTGCGTGCGCGCGCGCGCCCGCGCGTATACGAGGAAAGCGCAAGCATATATTGCAAAAGGGGACTTTCTGTCCAAAACTGATCAAGGGGTCAGACAGCTGAACCTCCAAAAGAGAAACAATCCCCGATGAGATGAGCGAAGTCGGCAGGAGGCCCGAACAGACACCTTCATTCAAAATAAAGGTAGAACAGACAGACACTCAGAAGCACAAGGTAGAAAACAAATCAATGGCGGGGCTGGGCTGGGCTGGGGCTGCTGGGGGTGGGGGCGGGCTCACGGGAGCACCCCGGGGCGTTTATCTGGACAATGACAACTTGGAGGGGAAAGGCCCAGGAGCTGGACTCGCAATCGCGACAGCAAGTTTGAAACATCAGAAGACAGTGGCTCCTGATCGATGGAATGCGTCTTTCCTGCAGCTGAGAAAAGTGTTGACGGACTCAGAGATCTCAGAGCTCATCACCTGGCACCTCACAGAGAGAGAAACCCCATCACTAGGGAAACGAGTCCTGGGATCCTTCAGGACACTCCACCAAAGATTCCCCATCCGACCCAACCCGGCAACTCCACGGAGTGCCTACGGAGGGGACCAAGAAGATGTGCGCATGTGTATGTGTGTGTGGTATCGACACCTATACCTAGGTAGACATCCGCACAAACAGAATGATAGAACTCTCTGTCTGTGTGCCTACACCTGTATCTATTCAGGTGCGCGTGTGCGCACGCGCATGCAGACACACACACCCACACCACACCCACCCGCCCCCCCCCCCCCCCCCACACACACACACACAAATGGGACTCAACCACCAGAAGGGAATGAAATCTCACAGTCTGCAGGAACTTGGAGAGATCTTTAGAAAGGCTATTATGCTAAATGAAGCACCTCAGATCAGTCATTCCCATGCAGAATCTACCAAAGGATACACCATGAACAGAGCAGAACAAATCAGAAGCAGGCTCATAGATACCATAAAGGAACACATGGGTGGTGGCCAGAGGAGGGAGGGGGTGACACGATGGCGGGGGTGGGTGGGGAGGGGGAGAGAATGAGTGAGTGCCACTGGTGACGGAGACAGACGACGCGGTGCAGCCTTCCACGGATGCAATCAATGAGTCACGGGCACGTCATGACACCAAATGCCATCTGCCGTGACACCAAGTGGTGACGGACAGTCACTCACGAGATGTATCCTGGGGATCGCTGTGCCCTTCCTGCGCTACACTGAAACATCGTCTGCACACCTGAAAAGTAGTGGGGGAACCACAGCCAGCAGCAACAAAAACAAAACAAGGAAGGAAGGGAGGGAGGGAGGGAGGGAGGGAGGGAGGCAGGCAGGCAGGCAGGCAGGCAGGCAGGCAAAAGAAATCGTTGGAGGAGCAGGAGCAGGAGCAGGAGGAGGAGGAAGAAAAGGACCAAGTGCCTTGAGGGGGAGAGGGAGATAAAGGATCCAAAGAGTGGACAGGACAGGACGGTCAGGTCAGTGCCATAGGGAAACGAAACGAAGCCAAGGAACACATTCCCAAGGGTGGGTGGTTTTGTTCAGCCCCAGATCAAGATGTGGATAGCACAGTGTCCTTCCTCCAGCACACAGGGACACACAGGCCTCGCTTGGCGAGGCAGTTCAGGATAAGCCTGAAAGCTGAAGCTGAAAAAAGAAGCCGTCACGTTCATCCATGGCTGAAAAGTACCATGGCCCTACGACATGACATTCAAAAATCCTACCAAACCACTGAAAGACTCTCTCACTCACTCGCCGTTAAAAATGTAGAGAACAGAAAAGGAGCGAAACGACGGTGGGTGGGTGGGTGGGTGGGTGGGTGGATGGATGGATGGATGGATGGATGGATGGATGGATGGGTGGGTGGGTGGGTGGGTGGGTGGGTGGATGGGTGGGTGGGTGGGTGGGTGGATGGGTGGATGGGTGGGTGGGTGGGTGGATGGATGGATGGATGGATGGATCGATGGATGGATGGATGGATGGATGGATGGATTTCCATGATAGTCTGATTATGGAACACACTGACAGAAAAGCATCCGATTCACTTCTGTAAAGAATCTGTCTCGCCTTCCCGGCCTGGTGTCTTCCGTCTGTCTGGATGATTCCCTCCTCCCCCACCCCCCACTCCCAGCTTTAAGGTCAGCGTCCAAAACGAAGCCCTGTGTGCTCTCAAGGTCCCGCCGGAACTCTCTCTTCGGAGCGCCCTTCTGAAGGGGAAGGTTTTCACCCATGTCAACGCCCCCGAGACAGCTTCAGCCTGCCCCTCCCCTCCCCCCACCGCCGCCTGCCTCCCTCCCTCCTGCTCCTCTTCCTCTTCCTCCTCCTCTGAACTCTTGAGCTTCTCCTCTCACTGGCCTCTCACCCCACACGGTGGCAGTGTTGGCCTAGGTGTGCTCAGGTGTTTCCTAACCGCATCCAAGTGGACTCCCACTGTTTCTAGGCTGCGTCGTTCTGGGACCATTTCTTCCTGGCCTTTTCCACGGGTGGGGGGAGACCTGGACGGGCCGGGCGGGCCCAGGCGGTGTGGGGGTGGGGGTGAGGGAGCGAGTGTGCATGCGGGGGGGAGGGTGGGGGCAGAGAGGAGGAGGAGGAGGAGGCGGCGGCGGCGGCGGGGGTGGGGGGGGGGGGGAGGAGCACAACTCCCCAGTGCCAGTGCGTGCCTATGGCCTGGAAAACAGATCACACGCCAGGCTAGCTCCGAAAACGGGATCGGTCACGAGACCGGGCACGTGTGTTCTTTGCAGAGTCCCTGCAGATCGAACAGGCAGGGGCAAATTTTGGGCTTCCCGCAGTTAGAACTGTTCAGTCAGAAACAGGCGTCTGAAACACCGGAGTTAGGCTCTCGGTGCGATGTCCACAAGCCGTAGCCATTGAAATGTGTGCACGCTGGAGCCGCCATGCAGAGGGAGATCTCATCCGGCTCCATGTGTTGTTCTTCCAGTGAGTAGGCCGGGATCTCAGGAAGAACAGACATCCAGAGAGTTGAGTGAATCTGACCGTCACGCTTTCAGAATCCAAGTGAACCAGAAAGGAGGTTCACTCACGTGTGAGTTTGTCTTTCCATAGGCTGAATCCTCTCTTTGAGCAGATTAGGGTTCCGAGGGTAACATGGAGCAGAGAGGACAGAGAGTTCCCTTAGGTCCCCTGCTCCTCCCGCAACGGTCTTAGGAACATCCTGCCCCAGAGGAGTGTGCCGGCCACAACCCACCTACGCGGAGACGTCAGTGTCAGTCATCCTCGTCCAGAGTCCCCCGTCTGCCCTCGCCTTCACGCCTGCCTGGCATTGTCCGTTCTATAGGTTTGTATCGAACCTGCCCGGAGCCCAGTGGCATCTTCCCTGATCCGGGATCGATCGATCGAAAACACCCTGTCCCCTTCCTCATCGGCAGGTGGATTCTTAACCACTGGACCACCAGGCAGGGAAGTTCCTTCACAGCCTTCTAAAATCATCTACCCTGAACATGAAATGTTGTCATCCAAATCATTGGACCATCACGACTGAAGTGAAGGAAAATATGTTCATTAAAGAAAGTCTCAACTCCTCAGTGCTTGCCTTAGGACCACAGAGGCATCTCTCTCTCTCTCTCTCTCTCTCTCTCTCTCTCTCTCTCTCTGCCTCCCTCCCTCTCTCTCTCTCTCTCTCTCTCTCTCTCTTCCTCTCCCTCTCTCTGTCTCTCTCTTTCTCTCCCTCTCTCTCTCTCTCTCTCTCTCTCTCTCTCTTCCTCCTCTCTCTCTCTCTCTCTCTCTCTCTCCCTCTCCCTCCCTCTCTCTCTCTCTCTCTCACACACACGCTCCATAGTCCGAAGGAAACCATCCTCTGTGTTTATCCATCCCACTTGTTGTGGCTGTTGTGCCGTCGCTAGTCAAAGAAGCTGATCTAATGTGGAATCCGATGTCTTCTTCTCTAGGACACTTCAAGAAGCAGCAAGAGTGCCAGTCTGTGAGAACCGAAGGCCAAACCGGCGTGATGTAACCCAGCGATGTGTGTGGTCAGAGGCCCATGTAGATTCGCACTCCAGTTCACGGAGGGGAGCAGTGGGAACAGGAGTGTGGACCCTTCCAACTCCCCCAGTGAACATCTGTCCCGTGGAAGGGGTATAGGAACCTCATGACCTGACGCACGTGGTGAACAGTCGCCAAAGACAAAGAATTCCTACAGCCAGACGTTTGCAACCACGAACCCTGTCCCTCCATCTCCTGGCTTTTCAGAATGCTACGTGGAACCCTTTCAAGAAGCTTGGGGCAGAGAAAAAGAAAAGAAGCAGCAGCAGCAGCAGCAGCAGCAGCTTGGGGCTTGGAGGTATGGACCCCTGAATTCTCCTCGCTCGACCCTCCCTGCAAGAAAACGTTGTGTGCTTGCCTGCGCCCCACATGCCAACTTTTCGGGGAATCGGGCCTCCCAGGGTGCCCCTGCACCCGGCACCCTGCCTGCGTGCGGCATCCCAAGAGATCCTATGGAGAAACATCTCCGGCCACTCGCATGACATCTGCATCGCTGGCAAGTGACCCTTCAGACCTCCACATAGATACGTGAGCACAAACGCTCCTTCACCATCTGGGACACCTCCTAGGCCGTGTGAGCGCCTCTGGTTCAGCACTCCCTCGACTTGGCTGTGGTTTTGGTTCTGTTCTGCTATGTTCTGTGTTTGCTTTCTGACCCGCGTGGTCTCTCTGGATGGGCACCCCCAATCAAAGCGAAAATAAGTCGAGTCTGTGTGAATACTGTTCATGCATCAAGCGGGGATATCAACGACCTCTATGTGGATCCATAAAAATGGCCGTGTGGTGTTCAGGAGGATCATTCTGTGTTTTCTGGGTGCACTACTTGCTGTCCATTATTTCACGTGCCTTTTGGGCATGGACACGAAGAAGCAGGGCAGCAATCTGGCATCTCGGCCTAGAGCGGTTTCCCAAGTGACATCTCAGAACAGGGGCTGAGAAGGCCATGGCCACCCCACCCCGGGCCCCCCTCGGTGGCCGGGGGGTGGGGGTGGGTGTGGGGTTGACGTGGGGGAGACGGGGGGGGGGGGGGGGGGGCCGCGGAGAGGGCGGGGGTGGTGGTGGTGGTGGTGGTGTAGAGCTGGGCTAGGGGTTGCGGGTGTGCGAGCCGAGGGGACCGGTCCAGGTCCCCCTGAGAAGTGAAAAGTGAAGACAGGTTCTCTCCCGCTGAGAACTTCCTGCCTTCACGCGTGTGAGAGGAGCGGGTTTCTCTCCGATCCACAGCCCTGCATCGTTTTCGCCCTGTTCAAAAAAAAAAAAAAAAAAAAAAAAACCAGAGAAAAACTTATTTGTTTATCTCGGCTTGTTTTCTGGCCCAAGCCAAAGACCTCTTCGAGAGTGTCCAAAGGATCTGACAGGATGGGAGGGTGCAGGTCAATCCATGTGTCAAGAAGAGATCCAGGGACTCTGTCACAGCTGTGACTCGGGCCTTTTTCAGAAACAGGCCAATTTTGATGACTCCCTGGACAAGGGAGTCACCCCAGAAGTTTCCCTGAGGGGACCGAGTTGCAGGAGTCGGGGGCGTGGCCCCGCCGCCGCCGCCAGAGGGCCTCCTCAGCCAGGCAGGCAGGCCGGCCGGCAGGCAGGCAGGCAGGCAGGCAGGCAGGGGCTATTGTCTGTGGGCCCCACCCCCACCCTCCCCCAGCAGGGCCTCGTCAGATAGCTTCATTCAAATGCAGAAAGCTTTCCAGTCAAGCCAGAGCCTTTGACTTTGCCTCGAGCTTCTCTCTATTGAATGGTGATCCGCCCCACCCCCATTTCTCCATTTCTGCACTTTGAGGCTGCCCCTTGGGCACCGCGCGGAGGAAGGGGGCTGGGGGTGGGGGGTGGGGCGGGAGGCCGAGGGACAACCTCGCCTTGCGTCAGGCCAAAGGAGTCTCTCCCTTTTCGTAACCCAGGAACCCCCACTCGTGCATGTGAGGATCACGGACGGACGTCGAAGCAGCCACCATCACTTGACATCTTCCTCCGTGGAAGGAGGTTTTCATTCCTGCCTGCCTTCAGAGAGACAGAGAAGGAGGGAGGGGCGGAGCGTTCCTCTGGCGCTGGCCGGTTCTTGGTTCTTAAGTCACTTGAGTCCAAAACACTCCACAGGGCATGGGGGTTCATGTGAGGTGGGGTGGAGTGGGGTGGGGTGGGGTGGGGTCGGCGGCCTGCTCCGGACCCCAAGCAGTTCCCTCCTCTGACACTTCCCTGAAACCCATGAAAAGCTGAACTGGTGACTGTGTGTGTGAGTGCATGCATGTATGCGTGTACGTGAGAAACGGCGCGTGTGCGTGTGCATGGACCTGAGAGAGAAGCCCCCCTCCCCCCCAATAAAAGGGGGGGGGGAGAAAGGGGGGAACAACAACAACAACAACAACAACAACAACAACAACAACAACAACAAAATCCAGAAGGAAAGAAGGAAGGAACGAGGGAAGGACCAAATAGGTTAGTTAGTACGGGCCTCCATGTCGTGGAAAGAGTTTCTGAGCACAGATCCTCCGTTCAGTGAAACAGTTATCGTATCTCCTCTCAGGAGGCTGTGAGGTCGAGGGACGGGTTCGGGAAAGCAGGCCTGGGGTGCAAGCAATCAGGTAATTTTTTTCCTCAGAGGCACTTGTAGGGAAAGCAAGGAAACACACCGGTTCATCCCTGGAGTGGATTCATTCGAAACCAGTCGGTGGAGGGGGAGTCAGCCAAGGAGATGTCTAGACGTCAGAGTTGGGTCCTGGAGCGGGTTGCCATGTCCTTCTCCAGGAGACCTTCCTGGCCCGGGGATGGAACCCGGGTCTCCTGCGTCGCAGGCAGACTCTAGACCGTGTGAGCCACCGGGGAAGCTGGGTCAGAAATGTTCACCAAGTCCTCTAGCTTCCATCCGCAGGGCTTCAGGCACAGGGCCTTTTGACTTCTCCGTCAGCAGGGCAAGAGAACATGGGGCGTGTTTCCCCCCAGATACCGGAGGCCACTCGGCAAACTTCAGGGCCCAGTCCCCCCCGGGTGAGGAGCCACACGCAAGGAAAGGAACAAACACACGTAGCACAGGACTCTCCTATCCAGAAGTGTGTGTATCCCCGCTTCACGGAAACATCCTGCGGGCCCCTAAGGAACGTGTGGCAAAATCGCTCTATCGCCAAGGAGATAAGAACCCTCGCTGAGAGCTTCTGGGGTCTGGAAGGACCAGGTAGAGGGAAAAACAGAAACGATTCCATTCTGCTGATAGGGGTAGCGTATGAAGTGACCAAAGTGGATGTCCCCCTCTTTCAAAATTCACATTGTAAACATCGTGTCCTTTCGGTGCTCTGTTTTTGCTTTGTGTGTGGAAAGCAACAGATTGAACGGTAGGTCCTTTTCTTATTTATTTTATTTTTATTTATTTATTTACTTAGCCCGCCCGCCCGCCCGCCCCTCCGTCTTCTCTCTCTCTCTCTCGCTTTTCATTCAGGTTAGGGAATTAAAAAACAGAACAAAACAAAACAAAGCAAGCAAGCAAGCAAGCAAGCAAGCAAGCAAGCAAGCAAGCAAGCAAACAACAACAACAAAAACCCGGTATTTCTGCAGGTCAGGAAGCAACAGTTAGAAGTAGACATGGAACACAACAGAGTGGTTCCAAATAGCGAAAGGAGTCCATCCAGGCTGTAATGTGGTCACCCCCTGCTTATCCAGCTCACATGCTGAGTACACATCATGAGAAACGCTGGGTCGGATGAAGCACAAGCTGGAATCGAGGTTGCCCGGAGAAGTACCAATCCCCTCAGATATGCAAATGACAGCACCCTTATGGCAGAAATGAAGTATGGAGTGGGTTTACAAAGTCGTGTTCGTTTCAGGTTTTCAGATTCTTTTCCCTTAGAGGTTAAAGCAGAGTCACAAGTCTACTCTCCTGGGCTGCGTAGTGGGTGCATGTTTTTTGTGTGTTTTTTTGGTTTCTTTGTTTTGCTTTTTTACTACCTGCCCTGTAAGCACTTTGATGGGTGCTTGTTGATTGTCTGGATGTACCGTTTATATGTGCACGTGTTCAACCGGACCTCCTAAGTTGACAGTCCTGCCACCCCTCCACCACCCCCCCCCCAGATCGATCCTCGCTTCGTCAAGAAGTCGGGCATCCGACCTTTAGCATCCTACTCCTTCCTCATTTCCTCCCACCCCATGGAAGAAGTCACACCTCCAGTTTTTCCATCGGTTCTCTACACCTCGCCTGATGATGGCGGGTGACCTGGAAGACTAACAGATGTGAAGAGTTTTGCAAGAGCCCTGGGTGAAGGAAGGCTCCTAGGATGGGCTCGGGGAAGTGGGTGGCGGGCGTGTCAATCACTAGAGACTGTGGAAGGTATGCCCCAAGTGACGAACACCGTTGCTTTCAGTTGTTGTCGGTTTGCTCGTCTGCAGCGAGGGACGGAAGGAAGGCTTCCACCTTCCACGGAGAAAGCTATATACCTAGCGTACCAAGGAGGTTTGACCACCCCCCGCCCCAGGTTACAGGCACGACAGGTCAGACTGTAGAAATCTTCATGTCAAGGGTGTATTACCAACAGGCAGGCTCATCTTAAAGGCACTCCTGTCCTGTGAAGGTGGAGGGAGGGGCGGGAGGGGCAGAGGGACGATGAGGAAGGGAAGGAGAAAGCGAGGAAGAGGAACACGAACACACACACACAGTGTGTGCGTGTGTGTGTGTGTGTGTGTGGTGTGGTGTGTCTGTGGCATGCGCATGTGTTGCGTGTGTGGTGTGTGTGGGGGGAGTGTGTTGTATTGTGTATGCTGTGTGGGGGCGTAGTGTGTGTGGGTATGTGTGGGGTGTGTGGGGTGTGCCTCCAGGTGGTGCGAGTGTGAGAGGGGGCGGGCAGAGGGGAGAGACACAGCCAGGCCAAGAACAACACAGAGTGTGTGCATGGGTGTGTGTCTGGCTGTGTCTCTCTGCCCGCCCGCTCTCACACTCGCACCACCCGGAGGCACATCCCCACACATCCCACACTCCCCGCCCCCACAGCCCCCCACCACAGTCCCCCCCACACCCGCGCCCCACACCACACACGCAAAGGACAACACAGAGTGTGTGTGTGTGTGTGTGTGTGTGTGTGTGTGTGTGTGTGTGTGTGTGTGTATCTGCCCACGGCACCTGACACCCGCACCAGCGACAGGAACACCCCACACACCCCACGCATACCCCCACACACCGCCCCCGCCCCCGGCGGCCCACTCCCGCACAGAAAGGACAACACAGAGTGAGTGGGTGAGTGGGTGGTGTGAGGCCGGTGTGTGTGGTGTGTGGGGGGCACGCGTGTGGTGTCTGTGGGTATACGTGGGGTGTGTCTGTGGTGTGCACAGGTGTGTTGCGTGTGTGGGGGCGTGTGGTGTGTGTGTGTGCTGGGTACGGGGGCCACGTGGGGCCGTGTGTGTGTGCAGCGTGGGTGTGTAGGGTGCGCCTGTGGGTGCAGGTGGGCAGAGACATGGCACGCAGACTCTAGACCGTGTGAGCCACCGGGGAAGCTGGGTCAGAAATGTTCACCAAGTCCTCTAGCTTCCATCCGCAGGGCTTCAGGCACAGGGCCTTTTGACTTCTCCGTCAGCAGGGCAAGAGAACATGGGGCGTGTTTCCCCCCAGATACCGGAGGCCACTCGGCAAACTTCAGGGCCCAGTCCCCCCCGGGTGAGGAGCCACACGCAAGGAAAGGAACAAACACACGTAGCACAGGACTCTCCTATCCAGAAGTGTGTGTATCCCCGCTTCACGGAAACATC
This sequence comes from Muntiacus reevesi, assembly GCF_963930625.1. Classification (NCBI taxonomy): domain Eukaryota; kingdom Metazoa; phylum Chordata; class Mammalia; order Artiodactyla; family Cervidae; genus Muntiacus; species Muntiacus reevesi. The sequence goes on along the minus strand of NW_027077999.1, from coordinate 67,512 downwards.
CTGCGGGCCCCTAAGGAACGTGTGGCAAAATCGCTCTATCGCCAAGGAGATAAGAACCCTCGCTGAGAGCTTCTGGGGTCTGGAAGGACCAGGTAGAGGGAAAAACAGAAACGATTCCATTCTGCTGATAGGGGTAGCGTATGAAGTGACCAAAGTGGATGTCCCCCTCTTTCAAAATTCACATTGTAAACATCGTGTCCTTTCGGTGCTCTGTTTTTGCTTTGTGTGTGTGTGGAAAGCAACAGATTGGACGGTAGGTTCTTTTCTTATTTATTTACTTATTTATTTACTTAGCCCACCCCGTCCCCCGTCCCCCGTCCCCCGACCCCCGTCCCCCGTCCCCCGTCCCCCGTCCCCCGTCCCCCGTCCCCCGTCCCCCGTCTTCTCTCTGTCTCTCTTGCTGTTTCATTCAGGTTAGGTTAGGGAATTAAAAAAAAAAAAAAAAAAAAAAAACACAAAACAAAACGCAAACAAAAAAACCCCGGTATTTCTGCAGGTCAGAAGTAGACATGGAACACAACAGAGTGGTGCCAAATAGGGAAAGGAGTCCATCCAGGCTGTTATGTGGTCACCCTGCTTATCCAGCTCACATGCTGAGTACACATCATGAGAAACGCTGGGTCGGATGAGGAAGCACAAACTGGAATCGAGGTTGCCCGGAGAGGTACCCAATCCCCTCAGATATGCAAATGACAGCACCCTTATGGCAGAAATGAAGTATGGAGTGGGTTTACAAAGTCGTGTTCGTTTCGGGTTTTCAGATTCTTTTCCCCTAGAGGTTAATGCAAAGTCATAAAGTCTACTCTCCTGGGCTGCATATAGTGGGGGTGCTTGTTTTTTGCTTGTTTGTTTTTTACTACCTGCCCTGTAAGCACTCTGATGGGTGCTTGTTTGATTGTTGTCTTGAGGTACCGTTTCTGTGTTGTGCACGTGTTAACCGGACCTTCTAAGTTCACAGTCCTGCCCTTCTTCCCCCCCACCCCCCGCCTCGCTTCGTCAAGAATTCAGGCATCCGACCTTTAGCATCCTACTCCTTCCTCATTTCCTCCCACCCCACGGAAGAAGTCATTCCTCCCGTTTTTCCATGGGTTTTCTGCACCTCGCCTGACGATGGCGGGTGACTGGAAGGACTGACAGACGTGAGGAATGTCGCAAGAGTCTTGGGTGAAGGCTCCCAGGATGGGCTCGGGGAAGTGGGTGGCAGGTCAATCACTAGAGACTGTGGAAGGTATGCCCCAAGTGGCAAACACCGTTGCTTTCAGTTGTTGTCGGTTTGCTCGTCTGCAGCGAGGGACGGGTCAGGCTGTAGAAATCATGCCAAGGGTGTATTAACAACAGGCAGACTCATCTAAAGGCACTCCTGTCCTGTGAAGGTGGAGGGAGTGGAGGGGCAGAGGGACGATGAGGAAGGGAAGGAGAAAGCAAACGAGGAACAGGAACACACACACAGTGGGTGTGGTGGGGTGTGCCGTGGCGTGGCGTGTCTTCGGCACGCGCAGGTGTTGCATGTGCGGGGGGCAGTGTGTTGTGCTGTGGGTGTGTGTGTGGTATGTGGGGGTGGGGTGTGTGTGGGGGGGTGTGCCTCAGGGTGGTGCGAGTGAGACGGGCGGGGCAGAGAGACACAGCCACACACACACCCCCCCACACACTCACGCACGCACCACTCTGTGTTGTCCTTCGCCTGTCTGTGTCTCTGCATAGCCACACACGCCCCACTCGCCCACGCCCGGGCCACACCTCCCCCACCCACCCACCCACCAACCAACCACGGACAACACAGAGTATGTGCGTGTGCGTGGGCAGGGTGTGTGGGGTATGCCTGTGGTGTGTGCCTGAGGGTGCGAGTGTGACAAGGGGCGGGCAGAGACACACCACCCAGGCAGAGGACAACCCCGTCAGAGGGTGTGCGCGCGCGCGCGCGCGTGTGTGTATCTGCCCACGCCCCCTCACACCCGCACCAGTGACAGGCACACCCCACGCATATCTCCCACACACCACACACTCTGCCCCTGCCGCACAGAAAGGACAGCACAGAGGGTGGGTGGGTGGGTGGGTGGGTGGTCCGGGGCCGCTGTGTGTGGGGGCACGCGTGGGGTGTGTCTGTGGCACGCACCGGTGTGTTGCTCGTGTGGCGTGGGGGGGGGGGGCGTGTGGGTGCGCACACTGTGTACGGGTGCCACGTGTGTGTGGGGGGGGGGGTGGGGGGGTGCGCGCGCGGGCAGAGACACACAGTCAGGCAAGGGACAACACAGTCAGAGAGAGAGAGAGAGGGGGAGAGTGTGTGTGTGTGTGCGTGTGTGTGTAGGGACGGACCGGGGATGCGTGTGGTGTGTGCCTTTGGGTGGTGCGGTCAGAGACAGAGACAGGCCGAAAACAACCAACACGCATGGACATCCTCCTGAACATTTGGCTGGCCTTGTGTTTCTCTGAGCTCATCACCTCCGTTGATCAAGACACCACCCCCATGAAACGTGAATCTGCCACCCTCCTCTCAGACACCATCCAGCCGCTT
>NW_027077999.1:35000-52500 GCF_963930625.1 Muntiacus reevesi | reverse complement strand
CGCCGCGTGGAGGAACGAGGGGAGGGGGCACGGCGGGCCCCCTTTCCTCCTCCGCACCCCGCCCCCGTCGCGAGCCCGCCCGCCCCGGCGGCCCCGGGAGCCGGGCCGGGGAGACCCCCGGGCCAGGCCACGCCGGGGACCGGCCGACGCGCCCTCAAGCGCCCGTCCGTCCCCGCCCGCCCCAGAGGGGCGGGGGGCGCCGGGCGGCGAGGACACGGCGACCGGCCCGCGGGAGGCAGACCGGGAGACCCGACCCGCGCTCGGGAGAGCGCGTCGGAGCGGGGGGCGCGGCGGGGGTGGTGGTGGGGGGGGGGGTTGGGGGCCGCGGGTGCTCCCCCTCGCCCAGCCCGCGACGACGTCGGCAGACAGGCGGCGGCGGCAAAGCGGGCAACGGATCGGGGCCGCGGCAGGCCCGGGGAAGCGAGACACACCAGGGCGCGGCCCCGGGAAGCAGCAGATGGGGAGCGGACCGAGGCGGGCGGGCGGACGGAGAGGGGCACCGACGGGGTGCGGCCACACGTGACACCAACGCCACGGAACCGGCGGTGGAGGCGGGGGTGGGCCGCGCGCCACCGCGAGGGGGGATGGCTCGAAACGACCCGGGGGGGGTGGGGGGAGGCGAGTCTGCCGCCAGGGCGCACCGCGGGATCTCACCGCCAGAGGCCTCCCAGCACAGGGGCGGTCCCGGGGCACACACCCAGAACGACAGACTGGCCTCTCCCGGCCACACACACACACTCACCCAACCCCCGCGGGGGGGGATGGGGGCGCACCCCCTTCACGGGGCCTCACGCCCACCGCCACCCTACACCCGGAGCCGCGGCCGGCCCGGGAGAACGCTCTCCCGCCGCGTACCGGCGTCCCCCAACAGCCCTCACGCGCGCAACCCTGCTGTGCGCCAAAGGGGCTTTCCCCTGCCCCGCCCCTCCTCTCAGGGCTCCGAGGGCACTGCTCCACCCGGGGACGCCACCGGCCGACAGTGGCCGGGAGACGACACCCACGTGAGGCGAGGCCAGCTCGGTCCCACACCGCGGGGAACGGGGGCGGAAGGGGACACAGGCGGTCACACGCGCGGGGCGAGGAGGAAGGCCGGCAGCGGTGGGGAGGGGCCGGCAAGCACGCGCAGCAGGGGCCACGGGACGGGGGCGAGGGCGCCGCCCGGGGACCAGAAAACACCGGGACACAGCCGGGCCACCAGGAAAACCAGCGCAGGATCCCACCGCCACCCACACAAGAGGGCGGTCCCGCGACGCCTGGGACGCCGGCCATTCCTGGCCATCCCTGGAGCGGGCCCCACACCCCGGCCCCGCCGCCAGGGCCGGCGTGCCGTCCAAACCCGTCTTTTTCTTCCATCCATCCGTCCGTCCGTCCTCCACAGATCCGTGTCTTCCATCAAAAGTCTGACCCCCCGAGGCTCAACATCCTGGGGACACGCTCTCGAGCGAGGGCGGCCCAGACCGGGCCCACAACACTGCCACCGGCTGCGGCTCGGGGCGAGGGCAGGCACGACAGGCTCCTCATCCTCCTCACCACGGCTGCGGGGCTGGGGGAGCCGGGGCCGACCAGGCAAAATCGCACCCCAAACCCCCCCCTTCCCCCTGGGCTCACACCACGGGGCCGGCCGCACGCACACAGCACACGCACAGCCCCCCACTCGCCGGACACCCGGCGGGGCCCAGCGGGGCCCTCCCCCAACTCGGAGGGGGGAGGCGCGGGCCGCAGTAGGCATCAAGCAAGCACACGGCCCCACCGCGGGGCCGGCGCACCCATCACCCCCCTCTTCCCACAGAGGGGAAGGGGAGTTTCTGCCCACGTGCTCTGGCAGTCGCCACGGTGGCCACTGCACACTCAGGAGGGGCAGCGGCTGGGGGATCCGGTACCCCAAGGCTCCCTCTTGGATCGCTAGAGAAGGCTTTCTCACCGAGGGCGCGCCGTCCCTCACCCGGTCGTCTCTCCTTCGGGGCCCACGGAGGCACACCAGGAGCCGCCAGTCCTCAACTGGGCGGGAGGGGAAGGGGTCTGCGGTATAGGTAAGCGGACCACCACACAGGGGCGTGTGTGCGGTCAGGGCCGGGGCAGAGCCCGCGCCCCGCAGCCTCCAACGACGGGAGGAGCACACAACGAGGCTTCTCTTACCGTCTCGACCCCCCCCCCACGGGGCACACGCACACCACCGTGGCGGGGACCCGAGGAGGACACAGGGTTAAGGGGAAACACCACCGCTCGGCCTCGGGCACCTGAGGGACGACCTGGAGCACTCCAGGGGCACCACCGAGGGTCCAACGAGGCACGCTCACACACCCATGCGGGGGCGCGCAGCGTGGCAGCGGCACAGCCCTCCCCACCGCGGGGAGGGCCGCTCGCGGGGCACACGCCAGGAAGGCGAAGCAAAGCACATCTGCTGTGTCCGAAGACCCACGGCCCCACTAGACACCCCAAAGCGGGGGACGGGAGACCAAAGGTCAGGGCCGGAGGCCACACCCCAACACCTGCCCTTCCTCACCCTCCCCAAGGGGCAAGAGGGGAAAGACAGGCAAGGGGCCCCGCGGGCAGACCGAGAAGAGCGGACACATTCACTGGGAACGCCCGTCCCTCGTCCGGCACGGCTTAGGCCCGGCCCGGGAGAACACGACCACACCACATCAATCAGTTGAGCCGAATTGGAGCGGGGGGAGGGGGGGGGGGAGAGAAGGCACAGGTGAGGACAGTCACCGGAGGGGGCCCAGGGGGCCCGCTTTAAGCCTCACCGGCAACCTCCCCTCCCCGCCCAACCTCACACCTCAGGCGACGGCGGCCAACGACCCCAGGAGGAGAACGCCTGACACGTGTGGCACGGAGCCTAGAGGGCGGGGGTCGTCCCAGCCACCACCGGGTGCCCACAGCGGGGAGCGCAGGGTCAAAGACCCAACACCGCCTCGCCCCACCGCCCTCAGCTCGCCCAGAGACCGGAGGTGGCACCACGAGCTGGGTTCAGTCAGACACAGCACACAGGAGCCGGCGCACAGGCCCAGGCGGGCAGCTGCAGCGGCAAAGGCCGAACCAGGCGCCAGGTGGCGGCCCAAAAGCCCAGAGCCCCGCGTGCATCCAGAGACCCAACGTCTTCAGAGGCAGACACCAAAAGAGACCGTGTCAGCACTTACCTGGTGGCAAAAAAGACCTATTTCGGGCGACAAAATGACAGCAGACGACAGCGGGGCCCATCTACGACTCTCAGGGAGGGACCCCGGAACATTGACGCGGCCACCTGTCCCCAGCACTACCCCATGAACACCAGGCCTGGAGCTCTCGGGGGGGGGGGGGGGGGGGGGGGGCGCGCGGGGGGCATCTGGTCGACTTGGGGGGGGGGTTGAGGAAATGGGGCCGCGTGGTGGCAAAATGGGGGCGCAGACGCCAAGGGAGAGGGAGCTGGCCGCAGACTCCCTCCCCGCTTCGCCCACACAGGTAGGTGTACCGGTCCGTCTCCGAATTGGGATTTGGCTTCGATGTGCGTAAAGAAGAAGAAAGAACCGTCAGCGAGGCGCCTCCAACAAGACGAGCGGGCCCCGACCAGGGACCACGCCCGGGGCCCAGACCGTCCTACACGCGGCACCCAGGACAGCTCGAGCCGGTCCCCACCCATCTCCTGACTGACCGGGATTCAGGGACTTGGGAGAGGGGTGAGAAAAAGTCGCGTCCGACGACCGAGACCCACGAGGGCACGCTGAAGGGTCGAGCGCGCCCTCCCCGGCCACCCGCGGAAGCAGGACCCGGTCCATCCACGTCTCCGGACCTATCGGGACTTTGAGAAAGAAAAGGCATGCGTGCCGGGAGACGCCTCAGGCGACCGGACCCCACCGGGGGACCGCACACGCGCCCGCGCCGGCCGTCCTCTCCGTATCACCCCTCACGACTCCGGCGGGCGGGTCCCCACCTCCGGAGTGCGACGCGGAAAACACCTCGGTCAGAGAGAACCCGAGGGCCCGGACCCAGCCGCGCCCTCCGCCGACCTCCACGCCACAGTCCGGGCCGGTCCCCACCTCCGGAGCGGGGCCGAGGGCGAAGCAAACGCTCCTGAGGGCGACCCGAGGGGTGGCCGGACCGCCGAGTCCGAGTCCAGGAGCTCCGGGCAGGGAAGACCCTCTCCCTGCCCACCGCGGCGGTCCGGCCCAGGTAGGGTCCGGCCGGTCCGTCTCCACGGCCGGAGGGTCACGGGGAGATGCTGGTCGACCCGGCCAGGCCGCCCCAGAGCCCACATCTGGAGCGCCGCGACGGTCACCCTCCCCAGAAACCTAGAGAACCAATCTCCGGCGGCAGCAGGACGTCCCTAGGCCTCGGTGTCACCGGGACTGTCACCGCCAGCGTAGCCGGTTTCTGAGAGCTCTGTCTCGGGCCCGGCAGCTGAGTCACAATCCTCCTGAAAGTCTCGCCGAAGCTCCGGAGGGCGAGGGACAATATATAAGCGGCCGCCAGGTGGCTCCTGACAACCGGCTCGACCGTCCCGAGGACGTGTCGCTGTCGCCGGCCGCCGAGGACGCCACCGCACCGGCCGCCCAAACGCCCGAGCTCGGCCCGGAGCCTCCTCCGCCTCCGAGCCACGCGACGCGACGCGACCCCGGCCGCAGAGGAAGGGAGACGAGCTGGGAACTATCTCCTCAGGAGGCTGCCCCGAAGGAGACGCGCTCCCCCCCCCCCCCCCCACGCGATTCCAGGGTGGAGGGGGCACATTCCACGGAGACGCCGGCGGCGGGGGCTCGGGGGCCGAGAGAGGGGCACCAGTGACATCCCGGGCTCCCCCGGACCCCCTCCCCCCAAAAGAGGGAGTGAGAGAGGGAGGGAGGGAGGGAGGGAGGGGGGGGAGGGAGGGAGGAGGGGAGGGAGGGACCGACCGGCAAAGCGAAACCAGGCAAGCGCTGCTCAGAGAACAAAGCAGGACTTTCGAAAGCAGACGCAGACACAGACAGACACGCAAGCCCAGGAGCGAGGAAGGAAACGAAGGAGACACTCGGACCCCCAACAAGAGAAAACAAAACTCAACCTGGGTAGAGACCGTGACCAAGTCCAAAGACAACAAACACAGGCATGCCCGGGTGGGTGGGGAAAGTGCCCTTGAGGTCAGGAGAACATGGATTTCAAGATCACTGGCCACAAACACCAGAAAGGCGGGCGGCTGGGCGGTCTGGGGTGGCAGGGCTGCGGGGGTGGGGTTGAGGGGCGCGGTGGGGAGGGCCGAGTCAATAGGGATCCACTAAATAAACCCTGGATTCCATGACAACAGCCAGGTCAATGAATACATAACTTTTTGAAGTAGAACCGAAGAAGCGACATGAAACAAAACCCCCAGGCAGGAAAGTCAAGTTGTAGAACTGCTCTGGCAGCTTAAAAGTCAGAGGGAGGGAGGGAGGGAGGGAGGGGGGAGACAGAGAGACAGAGAGAGAGAGAGAGAGAGAAAGAGACAGAGACAGAGACAGAGACACACAGACAGAGAGAGAGAGAGAGAGAGAGACAGAGAGAGACAGACAGACAGACAGACAGACAGACAGACAGACAGAGAGAGAGAGACAGAGACAGAGACACAGAGAGACAGAGAGAGAGAGAGAGACAGAGACAGAGAGAGACAGAGACAGAGAGAGAGAGACAAAGGGAGAGGGAGAGAGAGAGCGCGCACATGTGCATATACGCATGTACATATGCATACGGACACATATTCGCACCTATATATACATGCACACATGCGTATAAACAAGTACGTACGAAGGGCATGCATGCTCACGTACACGCATGTGTCTGTGTGTGCACGTATATGCCTGGGCGTTCATAGTGTGCATGTATGCTTGCATGTATATACGTATGCACAGGCATCTATACACATACGTACACGGATATGCACGCACATGAATACACATGCTCATGTGTGCCCATACGCAGATATACGTACCCACACTTAAATAAACACGGGCGTGTAAATGCATATAGATGCGCACGTGTGTGTACGTGTGTGTACGTGTGATGTATACGCACAGGTGTGTAGGTGTGTGTGTGTGTGTAGGTATGTGCAGACACGTACGTGCATGCTTACATACGCACACATATCCGCCTGTGTATATGCACACGTGTATGTACACGTGTATACAGCCATATGTACGCATACCTAGACGTCTACGTATAGCGTATATACGTCCACACAGACGTACGGCTGTATATATGTGTACATATACACACATGTATGTGTAAGTAAGCATACACGCATATACGTATGTCCAGTGTGTGTGTAGAGTGCATATACACAGATTGGTGTGCATAGATGCACACACACGCGTATACGCATATGCATACGCGCGTGTGCATGTGTGTACGCGCGTATGTATACATACACGTACGTATTAGTCAGTGTACATGTACCTATGTGCACACATACGCATGTGTCTGTGTAGATGTCTACGTGCGCGCGTGTGTGCATACATACAGGCGTAGATATGTACATATATATGTGTGTGTGTGTATATAGAAATATATACAGACCTACACGTACATACACAGGCAGAAACACACATCCGCATCCGTGTGTGTGTGTGTGTGTATATAGAAATATATACAGACCTACACGTACATACACAGGCAGAAACACACATCCGCATCCGTGTGTGTGTGTGTGTGTGTGTGTGTGTGTGTGTGTGTGTGTGTGTGTGTCTGCGTGCGCGCGCGCGCCCGCGCGTATACGAGGAAAGCGCAAGCATATATTGCAAAAGGGGACTTTCTGTCCAAAACTGATCAAGGGGTCAGACAGCTGAACCTCCAAAAGAGAAACAATCCCCGATGAGATGAGCGAAGTCGGCAGGAGGCCCGAACAGACACCTTCATTCAAAATAAAGGTAGAACAGACAGACACTCAGAAGCACAAGGTAGAAAACAAATCAATGGCGGGGCTGGGCTGGGCTGGGGCTGCTGGGGGTGGGGGCGGGCTCACGGGAGCACCCCGGGGCGTTTATCTGGACAATGACAACTTGGAGGGGAAAGGCCCAGGAGCTGGACTCGCAATCGCGACAGCAAGTTTGAAACATCAGAAGACAGTGGCTCCTGATCGATGGAATGCGTCTTTCCTGCAGCTGAGAAAAGTGTTGACGGACTCAGAGATCTCAGAGCTCATCACCTGGCACCTCACAGAGAGAGAAACCCCATCACTAGGGAAACGAGTCCTGGGATCCTTCAGGACACTCCACCAAAGATTCCCCATCCGACCCAACCCGGCAACTCCACGGAGTGCCTACGGAGGGGACCAAGAAGATGTGCGCATGTGTATGTGTGTGTGGTATCGACACCTATACCTAGGTAGACATCCGCACAAACAGAATGATAGAACTCTCTGTCTGTGTGCCTACACCTGTATCTATTCAGGTGCGCGTGTGCGCACGCGCATGCAGACACACACCACACACCACACCCACCCGCCCCCCCCCCCCCCCACACACACACACACAAATGGGACTCAACCACCAGAAGGGAATGAAATCTCACAGTCTGCAGGAACTTGGAGAGATCTTTAGAAAGGCTATTATGCTAAATGAAGCACCTCAGATCAGTCATTCCCATGCAGAATCTACCAAAGGATACACCATGAACAGAGCAGAACAAATCAGAAGAGAAGCAGGCTCATAGATACCATAAAGGAACACATGGGTGGTGGCCAGAGGAGGGAGGGGGTGACACGATGGCGGGGGTGGGTGGGGAGGGGGAGAGAATGAGTGAGTGCCACTGGTGACGGAGACAGACGACGCGGTGCAGCCTTCCACGGATGCAATCAATGAGTCACGGGCACGTCATGACACCAAATGCCATCTGCCGTGACACCAAGTGGTGACGGACAGTCACTCACGAGATGTATCCTGGGGATCGCTGTGCCCTTCCTGCGCTACACTGAAACATCGTCTGCACACCTGAAAAGTAGTGGGGGAACCACAGCCAGCAGCAACAAAAACAAAACAAGGAAGGAAGGGAGGGAGGGAGGGAGGGAGGGAGGGAGGCAGGCAGGCAGGCAGGCAGGCAGGCAGGCAAAAGAAATCGTTGGAGGAGCAGGAGCAGGAGCAGGAGGAGGAGGAAGAAAAGGACCAAGTGCCTTGAGGGGGAGAGGGAGATAAAGGATCCAAAGAGTGGACAGGACAGGACGGTCAGGTCAGTGCCATAGGGAAACGAAACGAAGCCAAGGAACACATTCCCAAGGGTGGGTGGTTTTGTTCAGCCCCAGATCAAGATGTGGATAGCACAGTGTCCTTCCTCCAGCACACAGGGACACACAGGCCTCGCTTGGCGAGGCAGTTCAGGATAAGCCTGAAAGCTGAAGCTGAAAAAAGAAGCCGTCACGTTCATCCATGGCTGAAAAGTACCATGGCCCTACGACATGACATTCAAAAATCCTACCAAACCACTGAAAGACTCTCTCACTCACTCGCCGTTAAAAATGTAGAGAACAGAAAAGGAGCGAAACGACGGTGGGTGGGTGGGTGGGTGGGTGGGTGGATGGATGGATGGATGGATGGATGGATGGATGGATGGGTGGGTGGGTGGGTGGGTGGGTGGGTGGATGGGTGGGTGGGTGGGTGGGTGGATGGGTGGATGGGTGGGTGGGTGGGTGGATGGATGGATGGATGGATGGATCGATGGATGGATGGATGGATGGATGGATGGATTTCCATGATAGTCTGATTATGGAACACACTGACAGAAAAGCATCCGATTCACTTCTGTAAAGAATCTGTCTCGCCTTCCCGGCCTGGTGTCTTCCGTCTGTCTGGATGATTCCCTCCCCCACCCCCCACTCCCAGCTTTAAGGTCAGCGTCCAAAACGAAGCCCTGTGTGCTCTCAAGGTCCCGCCGGAACTCTCTCTTCGGAGCGCCCTTCTGAAGGGGAAGGTTTTCACCCATGTCAACGCCCCCGAGACAGCTTCAGCCTGCCCCTCCCCTCCCCCCACCGCCGCCTGCCTCCCTCCCTCCTGCTCCTCTTCCTCTTCCTCCTCCTCTGAACTCTTGAGCTTCTCCTCTCACTGGCCTCTCACCCCACACGGTGGCAGTGTTGGCCTAGGTGTGCTCAGGTGTTTCCTAACCGCATCCAAGTGGACTCCCACTGTTTCTAGGCTGCGTCGTTCTGGGACCATTTCTTCCTGGCCTTTTCCACGGGTGGGGGGAGACCTGGACGGGCCGGGCGGGCCCAGGCGGTGTGGGGGTGGGGGTGAGGGAGCGAGTGTGCATGCGGGGGGGAGGGTGGGGGCAGAGAGGAGGAGGAGGAGGAGGCGGCGGCGGCGGCGGGGGTGGGGGGGGGGGGGAGGAGCACAACTCCCCAGTGCCAGTGCGTGCCTATGGCCTGGAAAACAGATCACACGCCAGGCTAGCTCCGAAAACGGGATCGGTCACGAGACCGGGCACGTGTGTTCTTTGCAGAGTCCCTGCAGATCGAACAGGCAGGGGCAAATTTTGGGCTTCCCGCAGTTAGAACTGTTCAGTCAGAAACAGGCGTCTGAAACACCGGAGTTAGGCTCTCGGTGCGATGTCCACAAGCCGTAGCCATTGAAATGTGTGCACGCTGGAGCCGCCATGCAGAGGGAGATCTCATCCGGCTCCATGTGTTGTTCTTCCAGTGAGTAGGCCGGGATCTCAGGAAGAACAGACATCCAGAGAGTTGAGTGAATCTGACCGTCACGCTTTCAGAATCCAAGTGAACCAGAAAGGAGGTTCACTCACGTGTGAGTTTGTCTTTCCATAGGCTGAATCCTCTCTTTGAGCAGATTAGGGTTCCGAGGGTAACATGGAGCAGAGAGGACAGAGAGTTCCCTTAGGTCCCCTGCTCCTCCCGCAACGGTCTTAGGAACATCCTGCCCCAGAGGAGTGTGCCGGCCACAACCCACCTACGCGGAGACGTCAGTGTCAGTCATCCTCGTCCAGAGTCCCCCGTCTGCCCTCGCCTTCACGCCTGCCTGGCATTGTCCGTTCTATAGGTTTGTATCGAACCTGCCCGGAGCCCAGTGGCATCTTCCCTGATCCGGGATCGATCGATCGAAAACACCCTGTCCCCTTCCTCATCGGCAGGTGGATTCTTAACCACTGGACCACCAGGCAGGGAAGTTCCTTCACAGCCTTCTAAAATCATCTACCCTGAACATGAAATGTTGTCATCCAAATCATTGGACCATCACGACTGAAGTGAAGGAAAATATGTTCATTAAAGAAAGTCTCAACTCCTCAGTGCTTGCCTTAGGACCACAGAGGCATCTCTCTCTCTCTCTCTCTCTCTCTCTCTCTCTCTCTCTCTCTGCCTCCCTCCCTCTCTCTCTCTCTCTCTCTCTCTCTCTCTTCCTCTCCCTCTCTCTGTCTCTCTCTTTCTCTCCCTCTCTCTCTCTCTCTCTCTCTCTCTCTCTCTTCCTCTCCCTCTCTCTCTCTCTCTCTCTCTCCCTCTCCCTCCCTCTCTCTCTCTCTCTCTCACACACACGCTCCATAGTCCGAAGGAAACCATCCTCTGTGTTTATCCATCCCACTTGTTGTGGCTGTTGTGCCGTCGCTAGTCAAAGAAGCTGATCTAATGTGGAATCCGATGTCTTCTTCTCTAGGACACTTCAAGAAGCAGCAAGAGTGCCAGTCTGTGAGAACCGAAGGCCAAACCGGCGTGATGTAACCCAGCGATGTGTGTGGTCAGAGGCCCATGTAGATTCGCACTCCAGTTCACGGAGGGGAGCAGTGGGAACAGGAGTGTGGACCCTTCCAACTCCCCCAGTGAACATCTGTCCCGTGGAAGGGGTATAGGAACCTCATGACCTGACGCACGTGGTGAACAGTCGCCAAAGACAAAGAATTCCTACAGCCAGACGTTTGCAACCACGAACCCTGTCCCTCCATCTCCTGGCTTTTCAGAATGCTACGTGGAACCCTTTCAAGAAGCTTGGGGCAGAGAAAAAGAAAAGAAGCAGCAGCAGCAGCAGCAGCAGCAGCTTGGGGCTTGGAGGTATGGACCCCTGAATTCTCCTCGCTCGACCCTCCCTGCAAGAAAACGTTGTGTGCTTGCCTGCGCCCCACATGCCAACTTTTCGGGGAATCGGGCCTCCCAGGGTGCCCCTGCACCCGGCACCCTGCCTGCGTGCGGCATCCCAAGAGATCCTATGGAGAAACATCTCCGGCCACTCGCATGACATCTGCATCGCTGGCAAGTGACCCTTCAGACCTCCACATAGATACGTGAGCACAAACGCTCCTTCACCATCTGGGACACCTCCTAGGCCGTGTGAGCGCCTCTGGTTCAGCACTCCCTCGACTTGGCTGTGGTTTTGGTTCTGTTCTGCTATGTTCTGTGTTTGCTTTCTGACCCGCGTGGTCTCTCTGGATAGGGCACCCCCAATCAAAGCGAAAATAAGTCGAGTCTGTGTGAATACTGTTCATGCATCAAGCGGGGATATCAACGACCTCTATGTGGATCCATAAAAATGGCCGTGTGGTGTTCAGGAGGATCATTCTGTGTTTTCTGGGTGCACTACTTGCTGTCCATTATTTCACGTGCCTTTTGGGCATGGACACGAAGAAGCAGGGCAGCAATCTGGCATCTCGGCCTAGAGCGGTTTCCCAAGTGACATCTCAGAACAGGGGCTGAGAAGGCCATGGCCACCCCACCCCGGGCCCCCCTCGGTGGCCGGGGGGTGGGGGTGGGTGTGGGGTTGACGTGGGGGAGACGGGGGGGGGGGGGGGGGGGCCGCGGAGAGGGCGGGGGTGGTGGTGGTGGTGGTGGTGTAGAGCTGGGCTAGGGGTTGCGGGTGTGCGAGCCGAGGGGACCGGTCCAGGTCCCCCTGAGAAGTGAAAAGTGAAGACAGGTTCTCTCCCGCTGAGAACTTCCTGCCTTCACGCGTGTGAGAGGAGCGGGTTTCTCTCCGATCCACAGCCCTGCATCGTTTTCGCCCTGTTCAAAAAAAAAAAAAAAAAAAAAAAAACCAGAGAAAAACTTATTTGTTTATCTCGGCTTGTTTTCTGGCCCAAGCCAAAGACCTCTTCGAGAGTGTCCAAAGGATCTGACAGGATGGGAGGGTGCAGGTCAATCCATGTGTCAAGAAGAGATCCAGGGACTCTGTCACAGCTGTGACTCGGGCCTTTTTCAGAAACAGGCCAATTTTGATGACTCCCTGGACAAGGGAGTCACCCCAGAAGTTTCCCTGAGGGGACCGAGTTGCAGGAGTCGGGGGCGTGGCCCCGCCGCCGCCGCCAGAGGGCCTCCTCAGCCAGGCAGGCAGGCCGGCCGGCAGGCAGGCAGGCAGGCAGGCAGGCAGGGGCTATTGTCTGTGGGCCCCACCCCCACCCTCCCCCAGCAGGGCCTCGTCAGATAGCTTCATTCAAATGCAGAAAGCTTTCCAGTCAAGCCAGAGCCTTTGACTTTGCCTCGAGCTTCTCTCTATTGAATGGTGATCCGCCCCACCCCCATTTCTCCATTTCTGCACTTTGAGGCTGCCCCTTGGGCACCGCGCGGAGGAAGGGGGCTGGGGGTGGGGGGTGGGGCGGGAGGCCGAGGGACAACCTCGCCTTGCGTCAGGCCAAAGGAGTCTCTCCCTTTTCGTAACCCAGGAACCCCCACTCGTGCATGTGAGGATCACGGACGGACGTCGAAGCAGCCACCATCACTTGACATCTTCCTCCGTGGAAGGAGGTTTTCATTCCTGCCTGCCTTCAGAGAGACAGAGAAGGAGGGAGGGGCGGAGCGTTCCTCTGGCGCTGGCCGGTTCTTGGTTCTTAAGTCACTTGAGTCCAAAACACTCCACAGGGCATGGGGGTTCATGTGAGGTGGGGTGGAGTGGGGTGGGGTGGGGTGGGGTCGGCGGCCTGCTCCGGACCCCAAGCAGTTCCCTCCTCTGACACTTCCCTGAAACCCATGAAAAGCTGAACTGGTGACTGTGTGTGTGAGTGCATGCATGTATGCGTGTACGTGAGAAACGGCGCGTGTGCGTGTGCATGGACCTGAGAGAGAAGCCCCCCTCCCCCCCAATAAAAGGGGGGGGGGAGAAAGGGGGGAACAACAACAACAACAACAACAACAACAACAACAACAACAACAACAAAATCCAGAAGGAAAGAAGGAAGGAACGAGGGAAGGACCAAATAGGTTAGTTAGTACGGGCCTCCATGTCGTGGAAAGAGTTTCTGAGCACAGATCCTCCGTTCAGTGAAACAGTTATCGTATCTCCTCTCAGGAGGCTGTGAGGTCGAGGGACGGGTTCGGGAAAGCAGGCCTGGGGTGCAAGCAATCAGGTAATTTTTTTCCTCAGAGGCACTTGTAGGGAAAGCAAGGAAACACACCGGTTCATCCCTGGAGTGGATTCATTCGAAACCAGTCGGTGGAGGGGGAGTCAGCCAAGGAGATGTCTAGACGTCAGAGTTGGGTCCTGGAGCGGGTTGCCATGTCCTTCTCCAGGAGACCTTCCTGGCCCGGGGATGGAACCCGGGTCTCCTGCGTCGCAGGCAGACTCTAGACCGTGTGAGCCACCGGGGAAGCTGGGTCAGAAATGTTCACCAAGTCCTCTAGCTTCCATCCGCAGGGCTTCAGGCACAGGGCCTTTTGACTTCTCCGTCAGCAGGGCAAGAGAACATGGGGCGTGTTTCCCCCCAGATACCGGAGGCCACTCGGCAAACTTCAGGGCCCAGTCCCCCCCGGGTGAGGAGCCACACGCAAGGAAAGGAACAAACACACGTAGCACAGGACTCTCCTATCCAGAAGTGTGTGTATCCCCGCTTCACGGAAACATCCTGCGGGCCCCTAAGGAACGTGTGGCAAAATCGCTCTATCGCCAAGGAGATAAGAACCCTCGCTGAGAGCTTCTGGGGTCTGGAAGGACCAGGTAGAGGGAAAAACAGAAACGATTCCATTCTGCTGATAGGGGTAGCGTATGAAGTGACCAAAGTGGATGTCCCCCTCTTTCAAAATTCACATTGTAAACATCGTGTCCTTTCGGTGCTCTGTTTTTGCTTTGTGTGTGGAAAGCAACAGATTGAACGGTAGGTCCTTTTCTTATTTATTTTATTTTTATTTATTTATTTACTTAGCCCGCCCGCCCGCCCGCCCCTCCGTCTTCTCTCTCTCTCTCTCGCTTTTCATTCAGGTTAGGGAATTAAAAAACAGAACAAAACAAAACAAAGCAAGCAAGCAAGCAAGCAAGCAAGCAAGCAAGCAAGCAAGCAAGCAAACAACAACAACAAAAACCCGGTATTTCTGCAGGTCAGGAAGCAACAGTTAGAAGTAGACATGGAACACAACAGAGTGGTTCCAAATAGCGAAAGGAGTCCATCCAGGCTGTAATGTGGTCACCCCCTGCTTATCCAGCTCACATGCTGAGTACACATCATGAGAAACGCTGGGTCGGATGAAGCACAAGCTGGAATCGAGGTTGCCCGGAGAAGTACCAATCCCCTCAGATATGCAAATGACAGCACCCTTATGGCAGAAATGAAGTATGGAGTGGGTTTACAAAGTCGTGTTCGTTTCAGGTTTTCAGATTCTTTTCCCTTAGAGGTTAAAGCAGAGTCACAAGTCTACTCTCCTGGGCTGCGTAGTGGGTGCATGTTTTTTGTGTGTTTTTTTGGTTTCTTTGTTTTGCTTTTTTACTACCTGCCCTGTAAGCACTTTGATGGGTGCTTGTTGATTGTCTGGATGTACCGTTTATATGTGCACGTGTTCAACCGGACCTCCTAAGTTGACAGTCCTGCCACCCCTCCACCACCCCCCCCCCAGATCGATCCTCGCTTCGTCAAGAAGTCGGGCATCCGACCTTTAGCATCCTACTCCTTCCTCATTTCCTCCCACCCCATGGAAGAAGTCACACCTCCAGTTTTTCCATCGGTTCTCTACACCTCGCCTGATGATGGCGGGTGACCTGGAAGACTAACAGATGTGAAGAGTTTTGCAAGAGCCCTGGGTGAAGGAAGGCTCCTAGGATGGGCTCGGGGAAGTGGGTGGCGGGCGTGTCAATCACTAGAGACTGTGGAAGGTATGCCCCAAGTGACGAACACCGTTGCTTTCAGTTGTTGTCGGTTTGCTCGTCTGCAGCGAGGGACGGAAGGAAGGCTTCCACCTTCCACGGAGAAAGCTATATACCTAGCGTACCAAGGAGGTTTGACCACCCCCCGCCCCAGGTTACAGGCACGACAGGTCAGACTGTAGAAATCTTCATGTCAAGGGTGTATTACCAACAGGCAGGCTCATCTTAAAGGCACTCCTGTCCTGTGAAGGTGGAGGGAGGGGCGGGAGGGGCAGAGGGACGATGAGGAAGGGAAGGAGAAAGCGAGGAAGAGGAACACGAACACACACACACAGTGTGTGCGTGTGTGTGTGTGTGTGTGTGGTGTGGTGTGTCTGTGGCATGCGCATGTGTTGCGTGTGTGGTGTGTGTGGGGGGAGTGTGTTGTATTGTGTATGCTGTGTGGGGGCGTAGTGTGTGTGGGTATGTGTGGGGTGTGTGGGGTGTGCCTCCAGGTGGTGCGAGTGTGAGAGGGGGCGGGCAGAGGGGAGAGACACAGCCAGGCCAAGAACAACACAGAGTGTGTGCATGGGTGTGTGTCTGGCTGTGTCTCTCTGCCCGCCCGCTCTCACACTCGCACCACCCGGAGGCACATCCCCACACATCCCACACTCCCCGCCCCCACAGCCCCCCACCACAGTCCCCCCCACACCCGCGCCCCACACCACACACGCAAAGGACAACACAGAGTGTGTGTGTGTGTGTGTGTGTGTGTGTGTGTGTGTGTGTGTGTGTGTGTGTATCTGCCCACGGCACCTGACACCCGCACCAGCGACAGGAACACCCCACACACCCCACGCATACCCCCACACACCGCCCCCGCCCCCGGCGGCCCACTCCCGCACAGAAAGGACAACACAGAGTGAGTGGGTGAGTGGGTGGTGTGAGGCCGGTGTGTGTGGTGTGTGGGGGGCACGCGTGTGGTGTCTGTGGGTATACGTGGGGTGTGTCTGTGGTGTGCACAGGTGTGTTGCGTGTGTGGGGGCGTGTGGTGTGTGTGTGTGCTGGGTACGGGGGCCACGTGGGGCCGTGTGTGTGTGCAGCGTGGGTGTGTAGGGTGCGCCTGTGGGTGCAGGTGGGCAGAGACATGGCACGCAGACTCTAGACCGTGTGAGCCACCGGGGAAGCTGGGTCAGAAATGTTCACCAAGTCCTCTAGCTTCCATCCGCAGGGCTTCAGGCACAGGGCCTTTTGACTTCTCCGTCAGCAGGGCAAGAGAACATGGGGCGTGTTTCCCCCCAGATACCGGAGGCCACTCGGCAAACTTCAGGGCCCAGTCCCCCCCGGGTGAGGAGCCACACGCAAGGAAAGGAACAAACACACGTAGCACAGGACTCTCCTATCCAGAAGTGTGTGTATCCCCGCTTCACGGAAACATCCTGCGGGCCCCTAAGGAACGTGTGGCAAAATCGCTCTATCGCCAAGGAGATAAGAACCCTCGCTGAGAGCTTCTGGGGTCTGGAAGGACCAGGTAGAGGGAAAAACAGAAACGATTCCATTCTGCTGATAGGGGTAGCGTATGAAGTGACCAAAGTGGATGTCCCCCTCTTTCAAAATTCACATTGTAAACATCGTGTCCTTTCGGTGCTCTGTTTTTGCTTTGTGTGTGTGTGGAAAGCAACAGATTGGACGGTAGGTTCTTTTCTTATTTATTTACTTATTTATTTACTTAGCCCACCCCGTCCCCCGTCCCCCGTCCCCCGATCCCCCGTCCCCCGTCCCCCGTCCCCCGTCCCCCGTCCCCCGTCCCCCGTCTTCTCTCTGTCTCTCTTGCTGTTTCATTCAGGTTAGGTTAGGGAATTAAAAAAAAAAAAAAAAAAAAAAAACACAAAACAAAACGCAAACAAAAAAACCCCGGTATTTCTGCAGGTCAGAAGTAGACATGGAACACAACAGAGTGGTGCCAAATAGGGAAAGGAGTCCATCCAGGCTGTTATGTGGTCACCCTGCTTATCCAGCTCACATGCTGAGTACACATCATGAGAAACGCTGGGTCGGATGAGGAAGCACAAACTGGAATCGAGGTTGCCCGGAGAGGTACCCAATCCCCTCAGATATGCAAATGACAGCACCCTTATGGCAGAAATGAAGTATGGAGTGGGTTTACAAAGTCGTGTTCGTTTCGGGTTTTCAGATTCTTTTCCCCTAGAGGTTAATGCAAAGTCATAAAGTCTACTCTCCTGGGCTGCATATAGTGGGGGTGCTTGTTTTTTGCTTGTTTGTTTTTTACTACCTGCCCTGTAAGCACTCTGATGGGTGCTTGTTTGATTGTTGTCTTGAGGTACCGTTTCTGTGTTGTGCACGTGTTAACCGGACCTTCTAAGTTCACAGTCCTGCCCTTCTTCCCCCCCACCCCCCGCCTCGCTTCGTCAAGAATTCAGGCATCCGACCTTTAGCATCCTACTCCTTCCTCATTTCCTCCCACCCCACGGAAGAAGTCATTCCTCCCGTTTTTCCATGGGTTTTCTGCACCTCGCCTGACGATGGCGGGTGAC
>NW_027077999.1:0-20000 GCF_963930625.1 Muntiacus reevesi | reverse complement strand
GGCGGGCGGGCGGACGGAGAGGGGCACCGACGGGGTGCGGCCACACGTGACACCAACGCCACGGAACCGGCGGTGGAGGCGGGGGTGGGCCGCGCGCCACCGCGAGGGGGGATGGCTCGAAACGACCCGGGGGGGGTGGGGGGAGGCGAGTCTGCCGCCAGGGCGCACCGCGGGATCTCACCGCCAGAGGCCTCCCAGCACAGGGGCGGTCCCGGGGCACACACCCAGAACGACAGACTGGCCTCTCCCGGCCACACACACACACTCACCCAACCCCCGCGGGGGGGGATGGGGGCGCACCCCCTTCACGGGGCCTCACGCCCACCGCCACCCTACACCCGGAGCCGCGGCCGGCCCGGGAGAACGCTCTCCCGCCGCGTACCGGCGTCCCCCAACAGCCCTCACGCGCGCAACCCTGCTGTGCGCCAAAGGGGCTTTCCCCTGCCCCGCCCCTCCTCTCAGGGCTCCGAGGGCACTGCTCCACCCGGGGACGCCACCGGCCGACAGTGGCCGGGAGACGACACCCACGTGAGGCGAGGCCAGCTCGGTCCCACACCGCGGGGAACGGGGGCGGAAGGGGACACAGGCGGTCACACGCGCGGGGCGAGGAGGAAGGCCGGCAGCGGTGGGGAGGGGCCGGCAAGCACGCGCAGCAGGGGCCACGGGACGGGGGCGAGGGCGCCGCCCGGGGACCAGAAAACACCGGGACACAGCCGGGCCACCAGGAAAACCAGCGCAGGATCCCACCGCCACCCACACAAGAGGGCGGTCCCGCGACGCCTGGGACGCCGGCCATTCCTGGCCATCCCTGGAGCGGGCCCCACACCCCGGCCCCGCCGCCAGGGCCGGCGTGCCGTCCAAACCCGTCTTTTTCTTCCATCCATCCGTCCGTCCGTCCTCCACAGATCCGTGTCTTCCATCAAAAGTCTGACCCCCCGAGGCTCAACATCCTGGGGACACGCTCTCGAGCGAGGGCGGCCCAGACCGGGCCCACAACACTGCCACCGGCTGCGGCTCGGGGCGAGGGCAGGCACGACAGGCTCCTCATCCTCCTCACCACGGCTGCGGGGCTGGGGGAGCCGGGGCCGACCAGGCAAAATCGCACCCCAAACCCCCCCCTTCCCCCTGGGCTCACACCACGGGGCCGGCCGCACGCACACAGCACACGCACAGCCCCCCACTCGCCGGACACCCGGCGGGGCCCAGCGGGGCCCTCCCCCAACTCGGAGGGGGGAGGCGCGGGCCGCAGTAGGCATCAAGCAAGCACACGGCCCCACCGCGGGGCCGGCGCACCCATCACCCCCCTCTTCCCACAGAGGGGAAGGGGAGTTTCTGCCCACGTGCTCTGGCAGTCGCCACGGTGGCCACTGCACACTCAGGAGGGGCAGCGGCTGGGGGATCCGGTACCCCAAGGCTCCCTCTTGGATCGCTAGAGAAGGCTTTCTCACCGAGGGCGCGCCGTCCCTCACCCGGTCGTCTCTCCTTCGGGGCCCACGGAGGCACACCAGGAGCCGCCAGTCCTCAACTGGGCGGGAGGGGAAGGGGTCTGCGGTATAGGTAAGCGGACCACCACACAGGGGCGTGTGTGCGGTCAGGGCCGGGGCAGAGCCCGCGCCCCGCAGCCTCCAACGACGGGAGGAGCACACAACGAGGCTTCTCTTACCGTCTCGACCCCCCCCCCACGGGGCACACGCACACCACCGTGGCGGGGACCCGAGGAGGACACAGGGTTAAGGGGAAACACCACCGCTCGGCCTCGGGCACCTGAGGGACGACCTGGAGCACTCCAGGGGCACCACCGAGGGTCCAACGAGGCACGCTCACACACCCATGCGGGGGCGCGCAGCGTGGCAGCGGCACAGCCCTCCCCACCGCGGGGAGGGCCGCTCGCGGGGCACACGCCAGGAAGGCGAAGCAAAGCACATCTGCTGTGTCCGAAGACCCACGGCCCCACTAGACACCCCAAAGCGGGGGACGGGAGACCAAAGGTCAGGGCCGGAGGCCACACCCCAACACCTGCCCTTCCTCACCCTCCCCAAGGGGCAAGAGGGGAAAGACAGGCAAGGGGCCCCGCGGGCAGACCGAGAAGAGCGGACACATTCACTGGGAACGCCCGTCCCTCGTCCGGCACGGCTTAGGCCCGGCCCGGCAGAACACGACCACACCACATCAATCAGTTGAGCCGAATTGGAGCGGGGGGAGGGGGGGGGGGAGAGAAGGCACAGGTGAGGACAGTCACCGGAGGGGGCCCAGGGGGCCCGCTTTAAGCCTCACCGGCAACCTCCCCTCCCCGCCCAACCTCACACCTCAGGCGACGGCGGCCAACGACCCCAGGAGGAGAACGCCTGACACGTGTGGCACGGAGCCTAGAGGGCGGGGGTCGTCCCAGCCACCACCGGGTGCCCACAGCGGGGAGCGCAGGGTCAAAGACCCAACACCGCCTCGCCCCACCGCCCTCAGCTCGCCCAGAGACCGGAGGTGGCACCACGAGCTGGGTTCAGTCAGACACAGCACACAGGAGCCGGCGCACAGGCCCAGGCGGGCAGCTGCAGCGGCAAAGGCCGAACCAGGCGCCAGGTGGCGGCCCAAAAGCCCAGAGCCCCGCGTGCATCCAGAGACCCAACGTCTTCAGAGGCAGACACCAAAAGAGACCGTGTCAGCACTTACCTGGTGGCAAAAAAGACCTATTTCGGGCGACAAAATGACAGCAGACGACAGCGGGGCCCATCTACGACTCTCAGGGAGGGACCCCGGAACATTGACGCGGCCACCTGTCCCCAGCACTACCCCATGAACACCAGGCCTGGAGCTCTCGGGGGGGGGGGGGGGGGGGGGGGGCGCGCGGGGGGCATCTGGTCGACTTGGGGGGGGGGTTGAGGAAATGGGGCCGCGTGGTGGCAAAATGGGGGCGCAGACGCCAAGGGAGAGGGAGCTGGCCGCAGACTCCCTCCCCGCTTCGCCCACACAGGTAGGTGTACCGGTCCGTCTCCGAATTGGGATTTGGCTTCGATGTGCGTAAAGAAGAAGAAAGAACCGTCAGCGAGGCGCCTCCAACAAGACGAGCGGGCCCCGACCAGGGACCACGCCCGGGGCCCAGACCGTCCTACACGCGGCACCCAGGACAGCTCGAGCCGGTCCCCACCCATCTCCTGACTGACCGGGATTCAGGGACTTGGGAGAGGGGTGAGAAAAAGTCGCGTCCGACGACCGAGACCCACGAGGGCACGCTGAAGGGTCGAGCGCGCCCTCCCCGGCCACCCGCGGAAGCAGGACCCGGTCCATCCACGTCTCCGGACCTATCGGGACTTTGAGAAAGAAAAGGCATGCGTGCCGGGAGACGCCTCAGGCGACCGGACCCCACCGGGGGACCGCACACGCGCCCGCGCCGGCCGTCCTCTCCGTATCACCCCTCACGACTCCGGCGGGCGGGTCCCCACCTCCGGAGTGCGACGCGGAAAACACCTCGGTCAGAGAGAACCCGAGGGCCCGGACCCAGCCGCGCCCTCCGCCGACCTCCACGCCACAGTCCGGGCCGGTCCCCACCTCCGGAGCGGGGCCGAGGGCGAAGCAAACGCTCCTGAGGGCGACCCGAGGGGTGGCCGGACCGCCGAGTCCGAGTCCAGGAGCTCCGGGCAGGGAAGACCCTCTCCCTGCCCACCGCGGCGGTCCGGCCCAGGTAGGGTCCGGCCGGTCCGTCTCCACGGCCGGAGGGTCACGGGGAGATGCTGGTCGACCCGGCCAGGCCGCCCCAGAGCCCACATCTGGAGCGCCGCGACGGTCACCCTCCCCAGAAACCTAGAGAACCAATCTCCGGCGGCAGCAGGACGTCCCTAGGCCTCGGTGTCACCGGGACTGTCACCGCCAGCGTAGCCGGTTTCTGAGAGCTCTGTCTCGGGCCCGGCAGCTGAGTCACAATCCTCCTGAAAGTCTCGCCGAAGCTCCGGAGGGCGAGGGACAATATATAAGCGGCCGCCAGGTGGCTCCTGACAACCGGCTCGACCGTCCCGAGGACGTGTCGCTGTCGCCGGCCGCCGAGGACGCCACCGCACCGGCCGCCCAAACGCCCGAGCTCGGCCCGGAGCCTCCTCCGCCTCCGAGCCACGCGACGCGACGCGACCCCGGCCGCAGAGGAAGGGAGACGAGCTGGGAACTATCTCCTCAGGAGGCTGCCCCGAAGGAGACGCGCTCCCCCCCCCCCCCCCCCACGCGATTCCAGGGTGGAGGGGGCACATTCCACGGAGACGCCGGCGGCGGGGGCTCGGGGGCCGAGAGAGGGGCACCAGTGACATCCCGGGCTCCCCCGGACCCCCTCCCCCCAAAAGAGGGAGTGAGAGAGGGAGGGAGGGAGGGAGGGAGGGGGGGGAGGGAGGGAGGAGGGGAGGGAGGGACCGACCGGCAAAGCGAAACCAGGCAAGCGCTGCTCAGAGAACAAAGCAGGACTTTCGAAAGCAGACGCAGACACAGACAGACACGCAAGCCCAGGAGCGAGGAAGGAAACGAAGGAGACACTCGGACCCCCAACAAGAGAAAACAAAACTCAACCTGGGTAGAGACCGTGACCAAGTCCAAAGACAACAAACACAGGCATGCCCGGGTGGGTGGGGAAAGTGCCCTTGAGGTCAGGAGAACATGGATTTCAAGATCACTGGCCACAAACACCAGAAAGGCGGGCGGCTGGGCGGTCTGGGGTGGCAGGGCTGCGGGGGTGGGGTTGAGGGGCGCGGTGGGGAGGGCCGAGTCAATAGGGATCCACTAAATAAACCCTGGATTCCATGACAACAGCCAGGTCAATGAATACATAACTTTTTGAAGTAGAACCGAAGAAGCGACATGAAACAAAACCCCCAGGCAGGAAAGTCAAGTTGTAGAACTGCTCTGGCAGCTTAAAAGTCAGAGGGAGGGAGGGAGGGAGGGAGGGGGGAGACAGAGAGACAGAGAGAGAGAGAGAGAGAGAAAGAGACAGAGACAGAGACAGAGACACACAGACAGAGAGAGAGAGAGAGAGAGAGACAGAGAGAGACAGACAGACAGACAGACAGACAGACAGACAGACAGAGAGAGAGAGACAGAGACAGAGACACAGAGAGACAGAGAGAGAGAGAGAGACAGAGACAGAGAGAGACAGAGACAGAGAGAGAGAGACAAAGGGAGAGGGAGAGAGAGAGCGCGCACATGTGCATATACGCATGTACATATGCATACGGACACATATTCGCACCTATATATACATGCACACATGCGTATAAACAAGTACGTACGAAGGGCATGCATGCTCACGTACACGCATGTGTCTGTGTGTGCACGTATATGCCTGGGCGTTCATAGTGTGCATGTATGCTTGCATGTATATACGTATGCACAGGCATCTATACACATACGTACACGGATATGCACGCACATGAATACACATGCTCATGTGTGCCCATACGCAGATATACGTACCCACACTTAAATAAACACGGGCGTGTAAATGCATATAGATGCGCACGTGTGTGTACGTGTGTGTACGTGTGATGTATACGCACAGGTGTGTAGGTGTGTGTGTGTGTGTAGGTATGTGCAGACACGTACGTGCATGCTTACATACGCACACATATCCGCCTGTGTATATGCACACGTGTATGTACACGTGTATACAGCCATATGTACGCATACCTAGACGTCTACGTATAGCGTATATACGTCCACACAGACGTACGGCTGTATATATGTGTACATATACACACATGTATGTGTAAGTAAGCATACACGCATATACGTATGTCCAGTGTGTGTGTAGAGTGCATATACACAGATTGGTGTGCATAGATGCACACACACGCGTATACGCATATGCATACGCGCGTGTGCATGTGTGTACGCGCGTATGTATACATACACGTACGTATTAGTCAGTGTACATGTACCTATGTGCACACATACGCATGTGTCTGTGTAGATGTCTACGTGCGCGCGTGTGTGCATACATACAGGCGTAGATATGTACATATATATGTGTGTGTGTGTATATAGAAATATATACAGACCTACACGTACATACACAGGCAGAAACACACATCCGCATCCGTGTGTGTGTGTGTGTGTATATAGAAATATATACAGACCTACACGTACATACACAGGCAGAAACACACATCCGCATCCGTGTGTGTGTGTGTGTGTGTGTGTGTGTGTGTGTGTGTGTGTGTGTGTGTGTCTGCGTGCGCGCGCGCGCCCGCGCGTATACGAGGAAAGCGCAAGCATATATTGCAAAAGGGGACTTTCTGTCCAAAACTGATCAAGGGGTCAGACAGCTGAACCTCCAAAAGAGAAACAATCCCCGATGAGATGAGCGAAGTCGGCAGGAGGCCCGAACAGACACCTTCATTCAAAATAAAGGTAGAACAGACAGACACTCAGAAGCACAAGGTAGAAAACAAATCAATGGCGGGGCTGGGCTGGGCTGGGGCTGCTGGGGGTGGGGGCGGGCTCACGGGAGCACCCCGGGGCGTTTATCTGGACAATGACAACTTGGAGGGGAAAGGCCCAGGAGCTGGACTCGCAATCGCGACAGCAAGTTTGAAACATCAGAAGACAGTGGCTCCTGATCGATGGAATGCGTCTTTCCTGCAGCTGAGAAAAGTGTTGACGGACTCAGAGATCTCAGAGCTCATCACCTGGCACCTCACAGAGAGAGAAACCCCATCACTAGGGAAACGAGTCCTGGGATCCTTCAGGACACTCCACCAAAGATTCCCCATCCGACCCAACCCGGCAACTCCACGGAGTGCCTACGGAGGGGACCAAGAAGATGTGCGCATGTGTATGTGTGTGTGGTATCGACACCTATACCTAGGTAGACATCCGCACAAACAGAATGATAGAACTCTCTGTCTGTGTGCCTACACCTGTATCTATTCAGGTGCGCGTGTGCGCACGCGCATGCAGACACACACACCCACACCACACCCACCCGCCCCCCCCCCCCCCCCCACACACACACACACAAATGGGACTCAACCACCAGAAGGGAATGAAATCTCACAGTCTGCAGGAACTTGGAGAGATCTTTAGAAAGGCTATTATGCTAAATGAAGCACCTCAGATCAGTCATTCCCATGCAGAATCTACCAAAGGATACACCATGAACAGAGCAGAACAAATCAGAAGCAGGCTCATAGATACCATAAAGGAACACATGGGTGGTGGCCAGAGGAGGGAGGGGGTGACACGATGGCGGGGGTGGGTGGGGAGGGGGAGAGAATGAGTGAGTGCCACTGGTGACGGAGACAGACGACGCGGTGCAGCCTTCCACGGATGCAATCAATGAGTCACGGGCACGTCATGACACCAAATGCCATCTGCCGTGACACCAAGTGGTGACGGACAGTCACTCACGAGATGTATCCTGGGGATCGCTGTGCCCTTCCTGCGCTACACTGAAACATCGTCTGCACACCTGAAAAGTAGTGGGGGAACCACAGCCAGCAGCAACAAAAACAAAACAAGGAAGGAAGGGAGGGAGGGAGGGAGGGAGGGAGGAGGCAGGCAGGCAGGCAGGCAGGCAGGCAGGCAGGCAAAAGAAATCGTTGGAGGAGCAGGAGCAGGAGCAGGAGGAGGAGGAAGAAAAGGACCAAGTGCCTTGAGGGGGAGAGGGAGATAAAGGATCCAAAGAGTGGACAGGACAGGACGGTCAGGTCAGTGCCATAGGGAAACGAAACGAAGCCAAGGAACACATTCCCAAGGGTGGGTGGTTTTGTTCAGCCCCAGATCAAGATGTGGATAGCACAGTGTCCTTCCTCCAGCACACAGGGACACACAGGCCTCGCTTGGCGAGGCAGTTCAGGATAAGCCTGAAAGCTGAAGCTGAAAAAAGAAGCCGTCACGTTCATCCATGGCTGAAAAGTACCATGGCCCTACGACATGACATTCAAAAATCCTACCAAACCACTGAAAGACTCTCTCACTCACTCGCCGTTAAAAATGTAGAGAACAGAAAAGGAGCGAAACGACGGTGGGTGGGTGGGTGGGTGGGTGGGTGGATGGATGGATGGATGGATGGATGGATGGATGGATGGGTGGGTGGGTGGGTGGGTGGGTGGGTGGATGGGTGGGTGGGTGGGTGGGTGGATGGGTGGATGGGTGGGTGGGTGGGTGGATGGATGGATGGATGGATGGATCGATGGATGGATGGATGGATGGATGGATGGATTTCCATGATAGTCTGATTATGGAACACACTGACAGAAAAGCATCCGATTCACTTCTGTAAAGAATCTGTCTCGCCTTCCCGGCCTGGTGTCTTCCGTCTGTCTGGATGATTCCCTCCCCCACCCCCCACTCCCAGCTTTAAGGTCAGCGTCCAAAACGAAGCCCTGTGTGCTCTCAAGGTCCCGCCGGAACTCTCTCTTCGGAGCGCCCTTCTGAAGGGGAAGGTTTTCACCCATGTCAACGCCCCCGAGACAGCTTCAGCCTGCCCCTCCCCTCCCCCCACCGCCGCCTGCCTCCCTCCCTCCTGCTCCTCTTCCTCTTCCTCCTCCTCTGAACTCTTGAGCTTCTCCTCTCACTGGCCTCTCACCCCACACGGTGGCAGTGTTGGCCTAGGTGTGCTCAGGTGTTTCCTAACCGCATCCAAGTGGACTCCCACTGTTTCTAGGCTGCGTCGTTCTGGGACCATTTCTTCCTGGCCTTTTCCACGGGTGGGGGGAGACCTGGACGGGCCGGGCGGGCCCAGGCGGTGTGGGGGTGGGGGTGAGGGAGCGAGTGTGCATGCGGGGGGGAGGGTGGGGGCAGAGAGGAGGAGGAGGAGGAGGCGGCGGCGGCGGCGGGGGTGGGGGGGGGGGGGAGGAGCACAACTCCCCAGTGCCAGTGCGTGCCTATGGCCTGGAAAACAGATCACACGCCAGGCTAGCTCCGAAAACGGGATCGGTCACGAGACCGGGCACGTGTGTTCTTTGCAGAGTCCCTGCAGATCGAACAGGCAGGGGCAAATTTTGGGCTTCCCGCAGTTAGAACTGTTCAGTCAGAAACAGGCGTCTGAAACACCGGAGTTAGGCTCTCGGTGCGATGTCCACAAGCCGTAGCCATTGAAATGTGTGCACGCTGGAGCCGCCATGCAGAGGGAGATCTCATCCGGCTCCATGTGTTGTTCTTCCAGTGAGTAGGCCGGGATCTCAGGAAGAACAGACATCCAGAGAGTTGAGTGAATCTGACCGTCACGCTTTCAGAATCCAAGTGAACCAGAAAGGAGGTTCACTCACGTGTGAGTTTGTCTTTCCATAGGCTGAATCCTCTCTTTGAGCAGATTAGGGTTCCGAGGGTAACATGGAGCAGAGAGGACAGAGAGTTCCCTTAGGTCCCCTGCTCCTCCCGCAACGGTCTTAGGAACATCCTGCCCCAGAGGAGTGTGCCGGCCACAACCCACCTACGCGGAGACGTCAGTGTCAGTCATCCTCGTCCAGAGTCCCCCGTCTGCCCTCGCCTTCACGCCTGCCTGGCATTGTCCGTTCTATAGGTTTGTATCGAACCTGCCCGGAGCCCAGTGGCATCTTCCCTGATCCGGGATCGATCGATCGAAAACACCCTGTCCCCTTCCTCATCGGCAGGTGGATTCTTAACCACTGGACCACCAGGCAGGGAAGTTCCTTCACAGCCTTCTAAAATCATCTACCCTGAACATGAAATGTTGTCATCCAAATCATTGGACCATCACGACTGAAGTGAAGGAAAATATGTTCATTAAAGAAAGTCTCAACTCCTCAGTGCTTGCCTTAGGACCACAGAGGCATCTCTCTCTCTCTCTCTCTCTCTCTCTCTCTCTCTCTCTCTCTGCCTCCCTCCCTCTCTCTCTCTCTCTCTCTCTCTCTCTCTTCCTCTCCCTCTCTCTGTCTCTCTCTTTCTCTCCCTCTCTCTCTCTCTCTCTCTCTCTCTCTCTCTTCCTCTCCCTCTCTCTCTCTCTCTCTCTCTCCCTCTCCCTCCCTCTCTCTCTCTCTCTCTCACACACACGCTCCATAGTCCGAAGGAAACCATCCTCTGTGTTTATCCATCCCACTTGTTGTGGCTGTTGTGCCGTCGCTAGTCAAAGAAGCTGATCTAATGTGGAATCCGATGTCTTCTTCTCTAGGACACTTCAAGAAGCAGCAAGAGTGCCAGTCTGTGAGAACCGAAGGCCAAACCGGCGTGATGTAACCCAGCGATGTGTGTGGTCAGAGGCCCATGTAGATTCGCACTCCAGTTCACGGAGGGGAGCAGTGGGAACAGGAGTGTGGACCCTTCCAACTCCCCCAGTGAACATCTGTCCCGTGGAAGGGGTATAGGAACCTCATGACCTGACGCACGTGGTGAACAGTCGCCAAAGACAAAGAATTCCTACAGCCAGACGTTTGCAACCACGAACCCTGTCCCTCCATCTCCTGGCTTTTCAGAATGCTACGTGGAACCCTTTCAAGAAGCTTGGGGCAGAGAAAAAGAAAAGAAGCAGCAGCAGCAGCAGCAGCAGCAGCTTGGGGCTTGGAGGTATGGACCCCTGAATTCTCCTCGCTCGACCCTCCCTGCAAGAAAACGTTGTGTGCTTGCCTGCGCCCCACATGCCAACTTTTCGGGGAATCGGGCCTCCCAGGGTGCCCCTGCACCCGGCACCCTGCCTGCGTGCGGCATCCCAAGAGATCCTATGGAGAAACATCTCCGGCCACTCGCATGACATCTGCATCGCTGGCAAGTGACCCTTCAGACCTCCACATAGATACGTGAGCACAAACGCTCCTTCACCATCTGGGACACCTCCTAGGCCGTGTGAGCGCCTCTGGTTCAGCACTCCCTCGACTTGGCTGTGGTTTTGGTTCTGTTCTGCTATGTTCTGTGTTTGCTTTCTGACCCGCGTGGTCTCTCTGGATAGGGCACCCCCAATCAAAGCGAAAATAAGTCGAGTCTGTGTGAATACTGTTCATGCATCAAGCGGGGATATCAACGACCTCTATGTGGATCCATAAAAATGGCCGTGTGGTGTTCAGGAGGATCATTCTGTGTTTTCTGGGTGCACTACTTGCTGTCCATTATTTCACGTGCCTTTTGGGCATGGACACGAAGAAGCAGGGCAGCAATCTGGCATCTCGGCCTAGAGCGGTTTCCCAAGTGACATCTCAGAACAGGGGCTGAGAAGGCCATGGCCACCCCACCCCGGGCCCCCCTCGGTGGCCGGGGGGTGGGGGTGGGTGTGGGGTTGACGTGGGGGAGACGGGGGGGGGGGGGGGGGGGCCGCGGAGAGGGCGGGGGTGGTGGTGGTGGTGGTGGTGTAGAGCTGGGCTAGGGGTTGCGGGTGTGCGAGCCGAGGGGACCGGTCCAGGTCCCCCTGAGAAGTGAAAAGTGAAGACAGGTTCTCTCCCGCTGAGAACTTCCTGCCTTCACGCGTGTGAGAGGAGCGGGTTTCTCTCCGATCCACAGCCCTGCATCGTTTTCGCCCTGTTCAAAAAAAAAAAAAAAAAAAAAAAAACCAGAGAAAAACTTATTTGTTTATCTCGGCTTGTTTTCTGGCCCAAGCCAAAGACCTCTTCGAGAGTGTCCAAAGGATCTGACAGGATGGGAGGGTGCAGGTCAATCCATGTGTCAAGAAGAGATCCAGGGACTCTGTCACAGCTGTGACTCGGGCCTTTTTCAGAAACAGGCCAATTTTGATGACTCCCTGGACAAGGGAGTCACCCCAGAAGTTTCCCTGAGGGGACCGAGTTGCAGGAGTCGGGGGCGTGGCCCCGCCGCCGCCGCCAGAGGGCCTCCTCAGCCAGGCAGGCAGGCCGGCCGGCAGGCAGGCAGGCAGGCAGGCAGGCAGGGGCTATTGTCTGTGGGCCCCACCCCCACCCTCCCCCAGCAGGGCCTCGTCAGATAGCTTCATTCAAATGCAGAAAGCTTTCCAGTCAAGCCAGAGCCTTTGACTTTGCCTCGAGCTTCTCTCTATTGAATGGTGATCCGCCCCACCCCCATTTCTCCATTTCTGCACTTTGAGGCTGCCCCTTGGGCACCGCGCGGAGGAAGGGGGCTGGGGGTGGGGGGTGGGGCGGGAGGCCGAGGGACAACCTCGCCTTGCGTCAGGCCAAAGGAGTCTCTCCCTTTTCGTAACCCAGGAACCCCCACTCGTGCATGTGAGGATCACGGACGGACGTCGAAGCAGCCACCATCACTTGACATCTTCCTCCGTGGAAGGAGGTTTTCATTCCTGCCTGCCTTCAGAGAGACAGAGAAGGAGGGAGGGGCGGAGCGTTCCTCTGGCGCTGGCCGGTTCTTGGTTCTTAAGTCACTTGAGTCCAAAACACTCCACAGGGCATGGGGGTTCATGTGAGGTGGGGTGGAGTGGGGTGGGGTGGGGTGGGGTCGGCGGCCTGCTCCGGACCCCAAGCAGTTCCCTCCTCTGACACTTCCCTGAAACCCATGAAAAGCTGAACTGGTGACTGTGTGTGTGAGTGCATGCATGTATGCGTGTACGTGAGAAACGGCGCGTGTGCGTGTGCATGGACCTGAGAGAGAAGCCCCCCTCCCCCCCAATAAAAGGGGGGGGGGAGAAAGGGGGGAACAACAACAACAACAACAACAACAACAACAACAACAACAACAACAAAATCCAGAAGGAAAGAAGGAAGGAACGAGGGAAGGACCAAATAGGTTAGTTAGTACGGGCCTCCATGTCGTGGAAAGAGTTTCTGAGCACAGATCCTCCGTTCAGTGAAACAGTTATCGTATCTCCTCTCAGGAGGCTGTGAGGTCGAGGGACGGGTTCGGGAAAGCAGGCCTGGGGTGCAAGCAATCAGGTAATTTTTTTCCTCAGAGGCACTTGTAGGGAAAGCAAGGAAACACACCGGTTCATCCCTGGAGTGGATTCATTCGAAACCAGTCGGTGGAGGGGGAGTCAGCCAAGGAGATGTCTAGACGTCAGAGTTGGGTCCTGGAGCGGGTTGCCATGTCCTTCTCCAGGAGACCTTCCTGGCCCGGGGATGGAACCCGGGTCTCCTGCGTCGCAGGCAGACTCTAGACCGTGTGAGCCACCGGGGAAGCTGGGTCAGAAATGTTCACCAAGTCCTCTAGCTTCCATCCGCAGGGCTTCAGGCACAGGGCCTTTTGACTTCTCCGTCAGCAGGGCAAGAGAACATGGGGCGTGTTTCCCCCCAGATACCGGAGGCCACTCGGCAAACTTCAGGGCCCAGTCCCCCCCGGGTGAGGAGCCACACGCAAGGAAAGGAACAAACACACGTAGCACAGGACTCTCCTATCCAGAAGTGTGTGTATCCCCGCTTCACGGAAACATCCTGCGGGCCCCTAAGGAACGTGTGGCAAAATCGCTCTATCGCCAAGGAGATAAGAACCCTCGCTGAGAGCTTCTGGGGTCTGGAAGGACCAGGTAGAGGGAAAAACAGAAACGATTCCATTCTGCTGATAGGGGTAGCGTATGAAGTGACCAAAGTGGATGTCCCCCTCTTTCAAAATTCACATTGTAAACATCGTGTCCTTTCGGTGCTCTGTTTTTGCTTTGTGTGTGGAAAGCAACAGATTGAACGGTAGGTCCTTTTCTTATTTATTTTATTTTTATTTATTTATTTACTTAGCCCGCCCGCCCGCCCGCCCCTCCGTCTTCTCTCTCTCTCTCTCGCTTTTCATTCAGGTTAGGGAATTAAAAAACAGAACAAAACAAAACAAAGCAAGCAAGCAAGCAAGCAAGCAAGCAAGCAAGCAAGCAAGCAAGCAAACAACAACAACAAAAACCCGGTATTTCTGCAGGTCAGGAAGCAACAGTTAGAAGTAGACATGGAACACAACAGAGTGGTTCCAAATAGCGAAAGGAGTCCATCCAGGCTGTAATGTGGTCACCCCCTGCTTATCCAGCTCACATGCTGAGTACACATCATGAGAAACGCTGGGTCGGATGAAGCACAAGCTGGAATCGAGGTTGCCCGGAGAAGTACCAATCCCCTCAGATATGCAAATGACAGCACCCTTATGGCAGAAATGAAGTATGGAGTGGGTTTACAAAGTCGTGTTCGTTTCAGGTTTTCAGATTCTTTTCCCTTAGAGGTTAAAGCAGAGTCACAAGTCTACTCTCCTGGGCTGCGTAGTGGGTGCATGTTTTTTGTGTGTTTTTTTGGTTTCTTTGTTTTGCTTTTTTACTACCTGCCCTGTAAGCACTTTGATGGGTGCTTGTTGATTGTCTGGATGTACCGTTTATATGTGCACGTGTTCAACCGGACCTCCTAAGTTGACAGTCCTGCCACCCCTCCACCACCCCCCCCCCAGATCGATCCTCGCTTCGTCAAGAAGTCGGGCATCCGACCTTTAGCATCCTACTCCTTCCTCATTTCCTCCCACCCCATGGAAGAAGTCACACCTCCAGTTTTTCCATCGGTTCTCTACACCTCGCCTGATGATGGCGGGTGACCTGGAAGACTAACAGATGTGAAGAGTTTTGCAAGAGCCCTGGGTGAAGGAAGGCTCCTAGGATGGGCTCGGGGAAGTGGGTGGCGGGCGTGTCAATCACTAGAGACTGTGGAAGGTATGCCCCAAGTGACGAACACCGTTGCTTTCAGTTGTTGTCGGTTTGCTCGTCTGCAGCGAGGGACGGAAGGAAGGCTTCCACCTTCCACGGAGAAAGCTATATACCTAGCGTACCAAGGAGGTTTGACCACCCCCCGCCCCAGGTTACAGGCACGACAGGTCAGACTGTAGAAATCTTCATGTCAAGGGTGTATTACCAACAGGCAGGCTCATCTTAAAGGCACTCCTGTCCTGTGAAGGTGGAGGGAGGGGCGGGAGGGGCAGAGGGACGATGAGGAAGGGAAGGAGAAAGCGAGGAAGAGGAACACGAACACACACACACAGTGTGTGCGTGTGTGTGTGTGTGTGTGTGGTGTGGTGTGTCTGTGGCATGCGCATGTGTTGCGTGTGTGGTGTGTGTGGGGGGAGTGTGTTGTATTGTGTATGCTGTGTGGGGGCGTAGTGTGTGTGGGTATGTGTGGGGTGTGTGGGGTGTGCCTCCAGGTGGTGCGAGTGTGAGAGGGGGCGGGCAGAGGGGAGAGACACAGCCAGGCCAAGAACAACACAGAGTGTGTGCATGGGTGTGTGTCTGGCTGTGTCTCTCTGCCCGCCCGCTCTCACACTCGCACCACCCGGAGGCACATCCCCACACATCCCACACTCCCCGCCCCCACAGCCCCCCACCACAGTCCCCCCCACACCCGCGCCCCACACCACACACGCAAAGGACAACACAGAGTGTGTGTGTGTGTGTGTGTGTGTGTGTGTGTGTGTGTGTGTGTGTGTGTGTATCTGCCCACGGCACCTGACACCCGCACCAGCGACAGGAACACCCCACACACCCCACGCATACCCCCACACACCGCCCCCGCCCCCGGCGGCCCACTCCCGCACAGAAAGGACAACACAGAGTGAGTGGGTGAGTGGGTGGTGTGAGGCCGGTGTGTGTGGTGTGTGGGGGGCACGCGTGTGGTGTCTGTGGGTATACGTGGGGTGTGTCTGTGGTGTGCACAGGTGTGTTGCGTGTGTGGGGGCGTGTGGTGTGTGTGTGTGCTGGGTACGGGGGCCACGTGGGGCCGTGTGTGTGTGCAGCGTGGGTGTGTAGGGTGCGCCTGTGGGTGCAGGTGGGCAGAGACATGGCACGCAGACTCTAGACCGTGTGAGCCACCGGGGAAGCTGGGTCAGAAATGTTCACCAAGTCCTCTAGCTTCCATCCGCAGGGCTTCAGGCACAGGGCCTTTTGACTTCTCCGTCAGCAGGGCAAGAGAACATGGGGCGTGTTTCCCCCCAGATACCGGAGGCCACTCGGCAAACTTCAGGGCCCAGTCCCCCCCGGGTGAGGAGCCACACGCAAGGAAAGGAACAAACACACGTAGCACAGGACTCTCCTATCCAGAAGTGTGTGTATCCCCGCTTCACGGAAACATCCTGCGGGCCCCTAAGGAACGTGTGGCAAAATCGCTCTATCGCCAAGGAGATAAGAACCCTCGCTGAGAGCTTCTGGGGTCTGGAAGGACCAGGTAGAGGGAAAAACAGAAACGATTCCATTCTGCTGATAGGGGTAGCGTATGAAGTGACCAAAGTGGATGTCCCCCTCTTTCAAAATTCACATTGTAAACATCGTGTCCTTTCGGTGCTCTGTTTTTGCTTTGTGTGTGTGTGGAAAGCAACAGATTGGACGGTAGGTTCTTTTCTTATTTATTTACTTATTTATTTACTTAGCCCACCCCGTCCCCCGTCCCCCGTCCCCCGACCCCCGTCCCCCGTCCCCCGTCCCCCGTCCCCCGTCCCCCGTCCCCCGTCCCCCGTCTTCTCTCTGTCTCTCTTGCTGTTTCATTCAGGTTAGGTTAGGGAATTAAAAAAAAAAAAAAAAAAAAAAAACACAAAACAAAACGCAAACAAAAAAACCCCGGTATTTCTGCAGGTCAGAAGTAGACATGGAACACAACAGAGTGGTGCCAAATAGGGAAAGGAGTCCATCCAGGCTGTTATGTGGTCACCCTGCTTATCCAGCTCACATGCTGAGTACACATCATGAGAAACGCTGGGTCGGATGAGGAAGCACAAACTGGAATCGAGGTTGCCCGGAGAGGTACCCAATCCCCTCAGATATGCAAATGACAGCACCCTTATGGCAGAAATGAAGTATGGAGTGGGTTTACAAAGTCGTGTTCGTTTCGGGTTTTCAGATTCTTTTCCCCTAGAGGTTAATGCAAAGTCATAAAGTCTACTCTCCTGGGCTGCATATAGTGGGGGTGCTTGTTTTTTGCTTGTTTGTTTTTTACTACCTGCCCTGTAAGCACTCTGATGGGTGCTTGTTTGATTGTTGTCTTGAGGTACCGTTTCTGTGTTGTGCACGTGTTAACCGGACCTTCTAAGTTCACAGTCCTGCCCTTCTTCCCCCCCACCCCCCGCCTCGCTTCGTCAAGAATTCAGGCATCCGACCTTTAGCATCCTACTCCTTCCTCATTTCCTCCCACCCCACGGAAGAAGTCATTCCTCCCGTTTTTCCATGGGTTTTCTGCACCTCGCCTGACGATGGCGGGTGACTGGAAGGACTGACAGACGTGAGGAATGTCGCAAGAGTCTTGGGTGAAGGCTCCCAGGATGGGCTCGGGGAAGTGGGTGGCAGGTCAATCACTAGAGACTGTGGAAGGTATGCCCCAAGTGGCAAACACCGTTGCTTTCAGTTGTTGTCGGTTTGCTCGTCTGCAGCGAGGGACGGGTCAGGCTGTAGAAATCATGCCAAGGGTGTATTAACAACAGGCAGACTCATCTAAAGGCACTCCTGTCCTGTGAAGGTGGAGGGAGTGGAGGGGCAGAGGGACGATGAGGAAGGGAAGGAGAAAGCAAACGAGGAACAGGAACACACACACAGTGGGTGTGGTGGGGTGTGCCGTGGCGTGGCGTGTCTTCGGCACGCGCAGGTGTTGCATGTGCGGGGGGCAGTGTGTTGTGCTGTGGGTGTGTGTGTGGTATGTGGGGGTGGGGTGTGTGTGGGGGGGTGTGCCTCAGGGTGGTGCGAGTGAGACGGGCGGGGCAGAGAGACACAGCCACACACACACCCCCCCACACACTCACGCACGCACCACTCTGTGTTGTCCTTCGCCTGTCTGTGTCTCTGCATAGCCACACACGCCCCACTCGCCCACGCCCGGGCCACACCTCCCCCACCCACCCACCCACCAACCAACCACGGACAACACAGAG
The DNA here is from genome assembly GCF_963930625.1 of Muntiacus reevesi. NCBI lineage: Eukaryota > Metazoa > Chordata > Mammalia > Artiodactyla > Cervidae > Muntiacus > Muntiacus reevesi. Next base: position 2,303 of record NW_027077999.1, on the reverse strand, counting down.
TATGTGCGTGTGCGTGGGCAGGGTGTGTGGGGTATGCCTGTGGTGTGTGCCTGAGGGTGCGAGTGTGACAAGGGGCGGGCAGAGACACACCACCCAGGCAGAGGACAACCCCGTCAGAGGGTGTGCGCGCGCGCGCGCGCGTGTGTGTATCTGCCCACGCCCCCTCACACCCGCACCAGTGACAGGCACACCCCACGCATATCTCCCACACACCACACACTCTGCCCCTGCCGCACAGAAAGGACAGCACAGAGGGTGGGTGGGTGGGTGGGTGGGTGGTCCGGGGCCGCTGTGTGTGGGGGCACGCGTGGGGTGTGTCTGTGGCACGCACCGGTGTGTTGCTCGTGTGGCGTGGGGGGGGGGGGCGTGTGGGTGCGCACACTGTGTACGGGTGCCACGTGTGTGTGGGGGGGGGGGTGGGGGGGTGCGCGCGCGGGCAGAGACACACAGTCAGGCAAGGGACAACACAGTCAGAGAGAGAGAGAGAGGGGGAGAGTGTGTGTGTGTGTGCGTGTGTGTGTAGGGACGGACCGGGGATGCGTGTGGTGTGTGCCTTTGGGTGGTGCGGTCAGAGACAGAGACAGGCCGAAAACAACCAACACGCATGGACATCCTCCTGAACATTTGGCTGGCCTTGTGTTTCTCTGAGCTCATCACCTCCGTTGATCAAGACACCACCCCCATGAAACGTGAATCTGCCACCCTCCTCTCAGACACCATCCAGCCGCTTGTCTTTGGCAGGCAGACCGGGGAGTGTTCCGAGTTGTCGGGCAGGCGGTTGGGTGTCACCAGGCGAGCTTCGATCCTTGCCGTTCTGGCTCTGAACCTGACCGGAGTGAGTGGATCCGGCGTGATCTCTCGTGTCTCTGTTTGAAATTCTTGGCGGGAGAAGGGAGACGGCCCCCCTGCCAAGTGACAAGGCCAAAAAGGAGGAAAAACCCATTCCACTTGAGTTCAAACACCTGCTCTCCCAAATCCAGCAAGTTTCGAAAGCGAGACTTCCACTCCAAACCGCAAAGCCGAACTGGCTAGCCGTCCACCCTCCGCCGTGACCTCTGGCCCAAGGTGCCCCTCCCACACAGCCTCCTTCCACAGCCCGAGGGCATTCAAGAGTCGGCCGGCCCGCCCCGCCAGATCATCTAAAAAAAAGCGACCGACAGGCAGCTGTCCAGAGAGCCGGTCGCAACACGGGAGCACCGGGGGCGACCGGCGGGGACTCACTGCCAGACAGGGTCCGCCCTAGTGCGCATTTCTACGCTCAGTCACCGACGCGGACAGGAGAACGGGACGCGACAACACTTCTTTCTCCAGAACGTCCCTGGGCGAGGTACGACGACCAGACGGCCGGGAGGAGAGCGGGCGGGAGGGAGAAGGATTCTTGACTCCCCACCCACGGGGCAGCAGAAGGCACTCCCATCCGCGGGGGACCGCAGGCCAACATCAGGCGGCGCGAGCACCCGCGCCGAGAAATACCTCGCCATCACCCCCGTCCCTGTCACCACCTTTCAGCATACCAGGAGAAACCCCTTCTGTGACCCCGACGACGGCTCTTTTGGGAAAATCAACGTACAGCAACAGGACATATAAAAGACGCGCACACCCACAGACGCACACACACACGCGCGCGCGCGCGCGCACACACACACACACAGACACACACGCACACAGACACACACACACACAGACAGACACAGACACACACACACAGAGACACACACACACACAGACACACACACGCAGACACACACACACACAGACACGCAGACACACACACACACAGACACACACACACACACACAGACACGCACGCACACACACGCAGACACGCGCGCACGCGCACACGCACACGCACACACACACACACACACACACACACACACACACACACACACACACACCCTTCATGTTGAAAGCACCTCTCCGTATTATGGCAGTGAAACGAAAAGCAAAGGCACACACCCATCACCCACATAACCGCAATGAAAAAACTCCACGCATCTTAAAAAGAAAACGCAAATGCCAGAGAAAGGTTCGTACTGGCGAGTTCAACCGCCGAGGACGACTCGACTCCGAAAGACAACGACACACAACATACGATTCATACGAAGCCAAGCAAAGCCGGGCCAGCTGGTCGACCCGCGGCTCCCTCGGCCCGGGGCCTAAGTGGGGCCCGGGCCGCTGGTCGACCCGGGGGCTCCCTCGGCCCGGAGGCCTAAGTGGGGCCCGGGCCGCTGGTCGACCCGGGGGCTCCCTCGGCCCGGAGGCCTAAGTGGGGCCCGGGCCGCTGGTCGACCCGGGGGCTC
>NW_027077998.1:0-59000 GCF_963930625.1 Muntiacus reevesi | reverse complement strand
GTCATTCAAACTTTTTCCGCATCATCAATAAGGTTGTTTCACTTTCTTATTATTCCTGTGTTCACGAAATAGCCCTTTTACTTTCAAGAACTTTTCTTTTGCACTCACAACTTGACTAACCAGCACAGAGTTCTAGTTGTCAGCCTATCTTGGCTGTCAACACACTTTCCTCACTAAGCTCATAATCATTTCTAGCTTTTGGTTTCAAGTAAGAGATACGCAACTCTTCCTTTCACTTGAACACCTGGTGCCTCAGATGGTAAAGAATCTGACCCAATGCAGTAGGCTGGGGCTTGATCCCTTGGTCAGGAGGATCCCCCAGAGAGGGAAATGGCAACCCACTCCAGTATTCTTACCTGCAGAACTCCATGGACAGAGAAGCCTGGCGAGCTACAATCCAGGGGTCACAAAGAGTTGGATACAACTGAGTGACAAACACACATACACTCAGAGGCCACTGCAGGGTTATTAACTGCCCTAATTTCAATACTGCTGAGTCTCAGGGAATAGGGAGACTTGAGGAGAAGGAGAGAGATAGGGAATGGCTGGCTGGTGGGGCAGTCAGAACACACATATTTTACTAAGATCACTGCACTATCTCCTGTGGGCACGGTTCATGGTTACAATTAATTACAAACTCCGAAACAATGACAACAGTATTATCAAAAGTCACCGATCACAGCTCACTCTAAGAAATAACAATGAAAAAGTGTGAAATACTGCGAGAATCACCAAACTGACACAGAGACCCAGAGTGTGCAAATGCTACTGGAAAGATGACGGACACCCTCAGTGCAGGGCTGCCGCAGAACTTCAGTTTCCAAAAACTGAATTTGCAGGTACAATAAAACACGGTCTACTTGTATGCTAAAGTATCGACAATGGGCATTTTGTCAAACAGTTTAAGAAAAGAGAAGTTCTTTGTACTGCAATTGTAATTTTTCTCCAAGTCTGAGATTGTTTCAAAACAAAAGTAAACAAAAATACAAACAGAGACACACAAACATACATATATACAGGGAGTCTTCACTTTTGCAACTGGTGTTAACTGAAATTTGCGTACATCAGAATCCTGACTTCATAAGTGCACAACTCCAGAACAGGCATGGCAGTTTGCTACAGTGTGGAAATTGAGAGTTTTTTAAAAATATAAAAAATTTTAACAAGATTTTGTACACTTAATTTCTACACTGAAGTATTTTCTACCTAATTTTATACAGAAATGTCACACACATAAAACTGTTAATAAAATCAGAGGTTTCAAAAACAAAGAAAAATGTTTTATTTCTTAAACTAGAGTAATGTTTTATTATTATTCTTCAGAATTTAGTTAAAAAGTAGTCTTTTCAAACCATTCAAAATTTTATAAATGACAATTAAAATTAACCTTAAAACCTTGCACTGGCTCTGGAAAAGACACTTCCATTTGGGAATGATATCTCTGTCCAAAGATTCCTTTTCCCTTTTAACTACTATTTCCATCATTAATGGCAAGATCATACAATTCTTCCTTCAGTGTTTGGAAGGAATGATCATGAAGATACTAAATGAAAACTGCAAGGTCCAAATCAGAGTATGTTGTGTCTATAAAAGGAGAAGCCAAAAGAATATATATATAATCATTTGTGAAGACACAGAAGTTATCCAAAAGAATACATTTAGAAACTAAGGAAGGGACATGGATGGCTGGCAGACAGAGACTGGACGGACACTTTTACTGTTATCCTTCTGTTCTTCTACACTGTCCTGTGGGACTTTCCTAGTGGTCCAGTGGTCCAGAATATGCCACCCAGTAGGGGATACAGGTTCAATCCCTGGTCTGGGGAGGTTCCACAGGGCAGCTAAGCCTGTGTGCCCGAACTAACGAAGCCCTCGAACCCATGCTCTGCAACAAGAGGAGCCGCCGCAGAGAGGGGCCCGCGTCCCACAGCTGAAGAGCAGCCCCAGATAGTAATCCCCACTTGCTGCAACTGGAGAAAGCCTGTACATGGTGAAGACCTCATACTGCCATATATACATAAGTAAATTCTTAAATGTGTTAAGTAGGTAAGTAAATAAATTATACTTTGTGAAGAAAATCTACTCAGAAAAAAAAAGGTCCGATTTAAAAAAAAAAAAAAAAAAAAACAACACTTCAGACTAAGCAGATAGAACAAACTAAGCAAACTCACGCCATTGACTAGTAACTTTTTCAAATGAAATAATAATAAAAAATCAATTTTTACACTAAGGCTGTCAAAAACTACATATATTTCAAATAATTTCATGTGATAAGGCCAACTTAAAGGCAAATTTTATCGAAAATAGAACTGGAATCTTCATTTAACTTCAAAAGCTAAGAAAGAAACTTTCAGATTTTTCCTAATTTATGTCTTAACATTTCAAAGACAGCATCCTTGAAGTTTAATACATGTTCTTGCCAATGTACACTCAGAAATATAACCAATCACATTTTCACGACATCTGTGTCTTTACACAGATGACGTGATTCGGAAAAATTAAAATTGTCAGAGAGAGATTATTGGAGTTGTTCAAGTTATCAAACTAGACACTTAACAAGTCTCTGTCTGGAATCTGGGGCCCACTGATCAATCCCCAAACCACGCTTTCCCCAATCCATGCATGAGGTAGTTTAAAAACATCAGAAACAAGCTTACAGAACACTTACTGACACTAAACCCAACCCTTCAAATCCAGCAGTGTGCAAGGCTTCACTCTCTGCATGTACTATGGATTAAGATAAAATGCCAGATATTAAATATGCAGGTTGGTTACCCAACTCCTTAGTTTTCATTGTTTCTAATCCACTATTTTTTGAAAGCCAATATATGAACATAGTTAGGCACTAGGTGATACAGAGAAGAAAGTGTCCCTGGCATGACCCAAGTATTGTGATCACAGTCAAACAAAACCATGAGAGAAATGTGTTAAATGTCTACAAAAGGTGTAGCCCTAAGATACAGGAAGAATGTAAAGAGTATTCTGGAAAAGAATGAAAGAAGTCGTCAATAGATCAGCTGAATAAAATCAATTGGTACAGCAATAAAACAGATTCAGGTTCTAGAGACGACCCTGTTGAGAACACTTACAAAGGTTATCTTTTGTTTGGAAAGGCTATGGCCGAGCAATTACGAGTTACAAGGAAAGAAGTTCCCAAGGACTTCAGTGCCCCAACCAAAACCTTATGAATCATTAAAAAAAAAAAAAAAATGCTAGCACAGAACACAACCTCAGAATGTGCAAGAAAGGTTCCAACCAACATTATTTGGAATGACACAACTACAATTCTACTGGGCAAGTACCTTTCAATGCAAGGAAAGAAACTGAAGAAATAAATAAAAGAAATTAACTAATATATAAATATCTTACAGACTCAAATCCTTAGTACCAGTATTTATGATGCTTTACATATTTATATATTTGTAACGTAAAACAATTCTGACTATTAGCGTAAAATATCAGCCCTATAATTTCAATTTAAAACAGAATTAACAGCTAACCTAGACTTGTAATTTTAATTTGAATTTCACTATAAATAGTACTGAAACTTAAGATATTAATATGTACCATGCTTGTAAGTTTATTAAATGTTTTAAGATTTACCATAACATTTGTGAAGGTTTGTCTGAAAACTGAACTACTTACCAAATAGTGAATATATTAAGTTATTTAAACAGTTTTTTAAAGTTTTAAATATGTATGTAAAAGGGATGCAATATAGTTTAAGTCTCCTTTTAAAATGATTCCCTAAACTTACTATATGTATCTAAAAAGATTTGTTAAGTTGAACTTTAAAATTTAAGGGAAATTTGGGGTTTAAAATGTAACTTTGATAAACTACATACTAATTCTTTAAAACCAAAGGAGCTTCCAAATAATTATTTCTGTTTAGAAAAACCCACCTTCAAGGATACAAAATCCTACTTAACTCTTATTAATCCTTCAGTATCTACGTAAAATTCTTCCTTTTCCATGAAGTCTTTCCTCTTTTTCCTTTTACCCTATACTAGGCAAAAAGAAAATAAATGTGTCTCTATCATTCAAACTGCTAATTTATTCTATTCTAGTGGCATAACTTTATGAAAACTCTTCTTTCAGGAATCCACATCGCCTATCCAAGGGTCACACGCACTTTCAGAACAGGGACTGTGCTTTATACTGCTCTCAACCTCTAGAAACATCTTACACAAGGCAACGCTAGCACACAGTAACTATTGGCGGTGGATGAACTGAATTCTAACAATCTTCCATGCCTTTCCAAATGGACCATTACCTCTGTTATGTCCCAATGGTGTGAAAACTGATCCAAGTCAGTGAGGTAAAGTAGCACGGGAGAAAGCTGCGTCTGGATGACATGGGGCACTCCTCAAAGGCTCTGAAGCCAAGTCAGTTCCTCTTTTGAAAACCCTAATTTGAGTATAAAGAAATCCAATTTAAAATAAATCACAAAGCAAGTAACATTCTTAAGTAATTTTTTAAAAATAGACATGTATCTTCAAGTTAAATTCTTCAAGCTAACAAGCTATTTTCTCTGAATTTCTGTACTTTATGTATTATTTTAAAAAATGAAATGCCAGCGATGTAGTAAAATTCATATAATTATGTACACAAAGATTTGACCTGAATCAAATGTGTAATACATCAAGAAACAATATTATATCCCTTAAACTGAGGGCTTTGCCACCTTTATACTTAAATAAGTGTGAAAGACATAATCATTCTAATTAATGTCAGGTTTAAAAAAGCAAATGAACAAGAAAAACAATATGCTCCTTCATACATATACCAAACTCTGTATTCTTACATAATAGCCTTTCAAGTGTCTTAAAACTATTCCATCCCCCCTAAGTCTATTTCTTCAACAATTACTGTGTACTTCCTTCTACCTATTCCATATAATAAGATTTCTGATTCTCTTACCACCTCTATTACACCTAGTCTGACCTATACAAACAACTTGCCCAAGTCCCTCCTGAAAGACAGCTCTTAGAATGATCAGAATACGAGCACAATGTGGTCTGACCCTAGCTACCTGCTTTGATGTTTTCAGATCACTGTACTTCCATGAACATGCCCTAAAGAGCCATCATCTAGTTGGGAAGCCATATCACACTCCTGGCTGATTCCTAATGAGTTTCCTAAAACCACTAAACCCTTTGACAGGTACTACTAATTAAAACATAAAGCCCTCACATCCATCTCAAACGCATACATCCAAAACTATCAAACAAACATGTACAAGTCTACTTGTTACTTGTTTCTTTTATATAATATTTATCTTGCTACATTCAGCTCCTTATCAGAACTTTTCAAGCTATTTTTGGATTCTGACAACATATTTCAATAAGTCTCTTAATTTTAAGTCTTCAGAAAATTTCAAACACTGTCATCTTTATCATCCAGTTACAAAACAAAACTACCAAAGACAGTATGATCATTTAAAACAACAGTAATAATACTTACTAATCTAACACATCAAGACTCATTTTACTAATTTTTCTCTGACATCAATGGAAAGCAAAATATGGCTAATTAAAATGTGATGTTTTTCCTAACACACCGAACATGTTAAACATGCTTAAAATGGATATTCTGTTCCCCATCTTATTAAGCTATGCAGTGAGGTCCAAAACTTAGACCCAAACAGGTAAGACAGTAAATCTCAGGAGAATTTTCATACTAGGTTCTTTTCCTTTCCTTAACTTGGTGGATCAGGGCAGTTACCTGTAAGTGTTGAAAATAAGAAGCTGAAATAGTCCTCATTACTGATGTTTAACTGATCACTTCCATTCCATTCTTTCACTGAAGACTTCCATCCAGAAAATGATGATCTACAATAAACAATGGAGACCTAGTACTAGAAGTGACCAAATTGAAGACTCAGGAATAAAGCACAGAATATATGACTATTCTTTATGGAATACAAGTATAATTTAAGAGCTCAGTCAAAAATCCGTAGCATGTATCATCTTTACATGTAAGGGGGTTCAAGTATCGTAATATGGAAAATATAATTTCTAACATATGTTTATGTAAAGTTTCCTTGAAAAGCATAACCAGCCCACTTATATGGTACAACTGGAAAATTTTTCCACACCACTCAAAACTCAGTTTCAAGGAGCCAAGGTGAAGTTCTGCTTTTCAGTAGTAGGTTCAGCTGCTATGTATTTACTACCTCATCTTCATTAAAAAAAAAAAAAAAAAAAAAAGTCTTACCTTGTTTATATGAATGAGCTAAGTTTAAACAAGCTCCTGCTTCCTACCTAAACCAAAGCATCTTAACTAGGTAAAGAATACTTCAATTTAAAGCCACTCTGCAATAACTATGCACTCCTATACTTTGCGAGGCTTTATAACTAGTCTACGTCACAATACTGCAGCTAAAGTATTGGTAGTGGACTTAAGGGAATAGCTAAACATAAAGCAGCTTCTCATTAAATGAAGATTATCTGGTTCCTGCTATGAGATCAGTTTCCAGTGATACCTTTAAAAACTCTCCTCAAGGTAAGACTAAGAAGGAATACAGCAAATGTCAGCCATGAATACAGCAAAAAAAACAAAAAGCTGAGAATAATCAGATCCAAAAAGCTATCTTTTTGGATAGCTTTTTGTGACAAATTTTTTTTTTTGGGACAAACTTTTATAATAGAAATCTGAATAAATGTCAAGACAAAATAAGGAGTTTCTAATTCAATGAGAAGCACTTTTTTTTTTAACCACTGAAACAACTGTATTTATTAACATTCTTAAAAGTTGGGGAGTTAAAAATAATGGCAACATTTTTCTGAATCACTTCTACTTAAAGGACTTCTCTTTGCTTAAAGGGCTATGGGAGAGAATATCACAAGCTAAGAGGTTATAAAAAGTCAGAGATGCTCAATGGAAATGAGTACAAAATGGGTGATTAGAAAAGAAGCTAATATCCTCTTATACCCAGTGAACACTGTGCTGTCCAGTGGCTAAAAAGAGTAGCAAATCCATTTAAAAATCTAGTTTGGACAAAAGACAAGCAATGTATCACTCTGTCCTTAAAACTACAATGACCACACATACTGGCCACACCAGAACAGTTCTGAGACTAGAAGGGATGCTATATCAATTATGCTTGGACAACAGAAGCAAACCAGACCTGCTCCTGGCAGGCCAGCTCACATATTCACCCTGCTTCAAAACCAGGCTGAATTTCTCAGTAATTTCTCCCTTCTCTGGTATTTTTATCTTACAGCATAGACTACGTTTCCACATGCATGTCTCATGTTCCCCAAACCAGCTGTAAATGAACTAGGGGCAGAGAGGGCAAGAAGAGTAACGGTCAGCAAAACACCACAGGTAGATGGAGAGGAAAAACTCAAAAAACCTCTAAGTGAATAGTGAAAAAGGCAGGAACAGCAATTCTAAGTACAGTTTTTAAGACAAACTAAACACCAACAACTCTAAGTTGATGGGTTTTTCACACACTGAACAAACGGAGATGGTCTGGTGGTGACCTGCTCTCCGATGAACTTCCCCTGCTGGAGACAACAGTGTCAGAACGCTAACACCCAGAGTGAACTAGACCGCAGAGCCCAATTAATATAGCAGATGAGAATCAGAAATTATTGAAGGAATATTTCAGGAAAAGGAGCCTGCCAACAGTCCTTGGCACAGACGGAGCTGAGGAGTGGGATGCCTCAGGTGAACGGTGCAGGTGGGAGACAGTGAGAAAGCTAGCTGGTTTACCGTCACCATCAAAGACGGAGGGGAAAACCAAAGACGTGAAATAACCCAGGTGATGTCTAAGGAACGGTATTCCTTAGAAGAACATCATTCCTTAAGAATAACTGAACATTATTCTTCAATTCTAAATCTAGGAAAAGTGATGCAATGATAATACCACTGGCCTGGGAAAGTTGAAAAGGCCCCATCTTGTTTTAATTTTTAAAGAGATTAGTTTGAATAGGGACAATACATCTACAGAAAGAGAAGTCTACTAAGACTCTGTGCAAATGCTAAAAGGCAAAGTTTAACTTGGTACACTTTTAACTACATGACAACTTGCTTTTGATGATTATAAACTTCTATTACCATTACTTGTAAATTAATATTTTCTCAGTACTCACCACAAACCCACAAAAAAATGTAAAAAAAGACTTGTGAAAAAATCCTTGACCAAAGTTATTGAGCACAAGTCAATCGTAATTAATGCCAAAAAAGATACTAAATACAAGTTCTAAAGAGAATTAATTTTAAGAGGTGTTCAAAAGTCACTTTTAAATGAATGCCAAAACAGATCCTCCACAAGTTCTATCATGGGAAATGAGTGCCCTCTACTGGAAGTTAACAGTCATAAAACCACTTAAGTTAAATTGTATTTCTTAAAGACCTGGCATTTAGTACTGAACTAGACAAAGAGGGGTTTCATATATAGACAACATATTGCAAACAGCTCTCTTTTGCTAAAAGGAAAAAGTAATTATCAGTTATGAAGCACAATTTGGGCGACAACATTCAAACATACGTCTTATCCTGGTACGAAGAGACTGGCAAACAAAGCTAAAGAAAGTCTACTAATAAAGCGAGCCACTCCTGTTTAATTGGGGCAGAGGGTCTGCACAAGAAGCCACAAAGAAGCTAGTTTTTAAATTTTTCAGCTACAGCCCAGATTCAACTCCTGCCTAAAACTGTATCAGACCCTGGCCTTGAGCCACAATCAGTAACAAATGGCTGAATATGAAAGTACTATGCCTGAGACAAACATTACATTTTAAAGGATACTTTGAACACTAGCAACATGAAACATTATTAGTTTTAAGACCTTTGAGAGTAAAACACCACAGTCACATTCTGGAAAGTAGCTCCTTGAAAAATTAAACAGAAAATTAACATATGATTCAGCAATTCTACTTCTGGGTATACAGCCAAAAGAATTAAAAGGATTCAAACAGGTGTCTGCACACCAATGTTTATAGCTGCATTATTTGTAACAGCCAAAAGGCAGAACAACCGAGTATCCATTAACAGATGAATATATCAAAATCATGAAGACAAAATAGTGGTAAACAAGGGCTGGGAGAAGGGGAAATAATCAGTACAGAGTTTCAGTCTGCAACGATGACAGTGCTGGAGATGAATAGTGGTAGCAGTCGCACAACAGTGTGAATGTACTTAATGCCCCAAACAATTCTCACTGTATACCTAAAACTGGTTAAAATGGGAAGTTTTAGGTTATGTATATTTTGCCACACACACACACACCCACCCACCCACCCACAGATATTTTAATGATTCCCTGTCTGAGTCCGCAAGCTTTTATTTCACCACCTACATTGAACTGAGCTCCCTTCCAAAAAGAAAGACCTGTATTACAATTTCATAACACCAGAAGTTTTAAAACACAGCACTCTCATCCGTCACTGAATCCTTACTATGGCTACACACTTCTGATAATCTTAACCCTTGTTTCAATGCACCTACACAAATCACTGTATGTTTCTACCTGATGGTTCAGCGGTAAAGAATCCACCTGTGGTGTAGCAGAACAAGATTCAATCCCTGGGTCAGGAGGATCCCCTGGAAAAAGAAACAGCAACCCACTCCAGTATCCTTGCCTGGAAAATCCCATGGGCAGAGGCGCCTGGTGGACTACAGCCCATGGACTTAGTGACTGCAATCATGACAATGCAAACCGCTAAGCAAACCACCTGGAACAGTCTTGCCCCAGTGACCTTCCTCTTACCCAGTATCATCAACAGTTTTAACTGCTGTTTTAAGAGCAAATGAAGGGAGGGGCGGCATTTTAAAAAGTCAGTTCATAAACTGCCAGTGACAGGGGAAGGGTGAGGGAGAAGATTATACACTTGAAATACAGCTCACTTTAGCATGCTACCTCATGTGCAGTATCCCGATAAGCATGGCAGCCAAATTTGCACTGAGTCTTCCCATAATACAGCAGCAGCTTAACCGAGAAAGCAAGTCAGCAGGCAGACTGGGTAGAAAATACACAAGCTGGACCAAAAGCTGCTGAGACTCTGCTGACAGAACCACCACTGTGCCTTCTTGTGGATCTAGTGAGGCAGGAAGACAAGTTAAATTTTAAAAGATATACAAACAAGAATTAATAAAGCAGACTGACCATTTTCACTGTGCTATGTTGAATTCTAAAATATCAACTACATGAAAAAAAAAATATATGTATGGCTTAAGGTACTGCCTAGAGTAAGACTAAATACAATCATTATTTAAAGATAACATTTAACACTCGATTTCATAATATTCAAATGTGTTATTTGAAATAATAACTGATGGAGTTAAAGGTATTAGAAACAAAGCAAAACAGTAAAAAAAAAAAAAAAAAAAAAAAAAAAAAAAAAAAAAAAAGCACTTTTGCCAAACAGGGACAATTATAATATCAACCTAATCCGGCCCCATCACTTCATGGCTAATAGATGGGGAAACAGTGGAAACAGTGGCTGACTTTATTTTTCTGGGCTCCAAAGTCACTGCAGATGGTGACTGCAGCCATGAAATTAAAAGATGCTTACTCCTTGGAAGGAAAGTTAGGACCAACTCAGATAGCATATTAAAAAGCAGAGACATTACTTTGTCAACAAAGGTCTGTCTAGTCAAGGCTATGGTTTTTCCAGTGGTCATGTATGGATGTGAGAGTTAGACTGTGAAGAAAGCTGAATGCAGAACAATTGATGCTTTTGAACTGTGGTGTTGGAGAAGACTCTTAAGAGTCCCTTGGACTGCAAGGAGATCCAACCTGTCCACCCTAAAGGAGATCAGTCCTGGGTGTTCATTGGAAGGACTGATGCTGAAGCTGAAACTCCAATACTTTGGCCACCTGATGCAAAGAGTTGACTCGTTGGAAAAGATCCCGATGCTGGGAAAGATTGAAGGCAGGAGCAGAAGGGGACAACAGAGGATGAGATGCTTGGATGGCATCACCGACTTCATGGACATGGGTTTAGTTGGTCTCCAGGAGTTGGTGATGGACAGGGAGGTCTGGCATGCTGCAGTTCATGTGGTTGCAAAGAGTTGGACACGACTGAGCAACTAAACTGAACTGAATTTAAAACCAAAGACCTATCTGAGTATACACACACACTCCTATATATAAGCAATACTGAAAAATACAGATTTTTAAATACCACACACAAAAGGTAGACACAAACCAACGTTTGTCATTTAATAAATGGGTAAATATAAAGTGGTGTATATTCAACAGTGGAATGTTACTCAGCATTAAAAAGAAATACAGTACTCGTATATGCTCGTAAATCCTAAGAACAGTATGCCAAGTGACGGAAGCCATACTGAGAAGATCCACATCACACAATGTCATCTGTGAGAAATGATGAAAACAGGCAAATACAGAGAGACAGAAATGGTGAGCAGTGGTTGTCAGGAGCTGAGGTAGGAAGAAATGAGGAAATAGGGATGGACTACTAATGGTAGAGTTTCTTTTTGAGGTGATAAAAATATTCTGGAATAAGATAATAGTGACTATCGCACAATCTTGGGAATATGATAAAAATTAATGAATTGCACAGTGTAAAATGGCCAATTTTATGGTATATAAACTGTGTCCTAATAATAAATACGAATTATACATATGCATATATGTATATTTTTATTGATATTTTTGCTAAAAGAATGAAAAGGTTTCAGGGGTGAGTGAAACGTTAATATATGAAAGCCGTACAAGATCTCAATAACGATTAAATAAGTAAAATTTGCCATCAAAGTTTCAAAAGAATTCTATAAAAATACCTGATCAGTTTTGAATTTGTGAATTTCGTGGCTTAAAAGATAATTTAAGATCTGAAGAAACATCTACAACCTTTAGTTTTCTTAAACTATTGTATTAAGTAATACTATTGAAAATGAATTTACTGTTTGATATTTTATTCATTTTACCATGGTACAATTAATGTATAATTTGAAGGAAAAGTAAAACCTAAAGATCTCCCCTTTGAAACATTGTTCTTAAGTCGGGGTAGACCGATTATTACATACACAGGTAAACAACACTCTTACCATAGATTCGGAGAGCAGTAACTTATAAACTTTTGAGTAGCTCTTTATTTGCTCGGGCTGCAGCAGTATGGATAATGTCAACAAACTGTGTTGAAAGCTCAGGATTTCGGGAGCCGAGATGTGCAAGCTGCAGTGGTAAACCAGCCAACCAACGTGATAACACTTTACTACGGTATCTAAGGCCATCAAAGAAAAGGGAAATACACCACATTTATTTAAACATTTGAGAGCCTATAAGATGACTGGCATACTATATTCATCTATAGTATTCTCTAAGGTTTTACCCACTGTATTTTAAAAGTTTATGTAGTTTGGGGCACTATGTACATTGTAATTTTATCTTAAAGGACACAGGCTCTACTTAGCTTGTGAACTATTTACACTAATTTGTAATGACCGTTTTACTATATTAAGTCATTTATGCATTCAGTATAGGGTGCCCCCACATTAAGTGGCTTCAAACTTGGGTTATTTCCATTCTTGCACATACTTGCTCACTCTCTAATGTCTCATCTTGGACACGGCAATCACTTTTGCTGTCCCCCAAGAGTTCAGTGATTTACACACAACCTTTGGAGTCTACCAGACTTGAACTTAAGTCTCAGTCTGGCTGCCCTTTAACAGCATGACACTCACCAACTTATTTAACCTAAGCTTCCTTCTATAAGGCAGAAACCAACAGTACCTACATAAAAGTATGAGAATTACTGAAAAATTAAGAAAAGCACCTGACTCACAGTAAAGACTTGAATATGTTCTAACAACTACCTATGTATGCTGAGGTACCACAAATCCCGTTATCTTTCACCCAAACATCTCTTCCAGACTATCCCAAGTAAACCTCAAACTCACCACATCTAAGACTGATTCCTGAGTTCTACTCTTCGTGTTGTCTGCATCACCAGACAGCACCAAACCAAGCTGGACACTTTTGCTCTTTAAGATACCGCCATTTAAAAATGTATTGAAACATTTTTGACACCCAGTATTATGTTAGTTTCAGGTATGTATCACATAATAGTCTGACATCTGTACACATTGCAAATGGTCACCATACGTCTAGTAACCACCTGTCCTAATAAAAGTTACTGGTCATATTCTTTATGCTGTATATTATATCCCCATGACTTATTTACTTTATAACTCAGTTTGCACCTTTTAATCTCTTTCACCTATTGTACACCTCTCCTCTTCTACTGCCCTCATTCTTATACCATGTGTCCCAATATGTCACTAAGGGCCGGAGGTTAAACCTCCATAATTTTTATGGGAAGCAAAACAAAATTCTGAGGCTGCTACAGGTGGTTCCAATAATTGTCCTTTAGCTGTTAAGCAGACAAGTGGAAATATATGCTCAAAGAGACTTTTACCTTCTCAGTTATGTGTATAAAGGTTACTGAAACTATTATGTATGCCTTTTTATTTAAAAAAAATAATAATAAAACCAAAAAGGATAAAAAGAAGATTTTCTCCAAACATTTAATCACCCTATCATCTTATTCATACAGATTACAAAGTAACCTGGTAAGAAAAAGAAAAGCAAAATAACAAAGGAACTGTACCGGATTCTGTAAGATCTCAGTTCTTCTTTTTGATAGCTTTTACTGAAAAACTTCAGTAACAAAGTCAGAACTGGAAGGAGAAGGCCTCTCTGCTGATACAATGTATAAACTGCCTTTATGAGAGACTCTGTAGCCTCTAAGAAACAAGAGAAAACAGCTGCATGTGAGTCAAAATGTTTCTTCACCAGCACCATAATTCTTCTAAAAAGCACAGAAGCACCTTGTTCCTATGAGGAAGCAGATTTTAGCCACAAACTGATGACTACCATCAAAATCCTACATCAATGGCCTAATAAAAAAGTCAAACCAATCGGAGATTACAGTACAAATTTTCCTAAGAGACAAAAAACCTAGGAAAGGACAACAAATACCACAATACTAGAAAGGTGGATAAGCCAGGAACCAAACAGCAAAGTTCTGCTTGAATGAAAAGAATTAGTAAGTCACACTAAAAACTGACTTAATGCAACATAACTTCAAGTTACAAGAAAGGTAAAGAGATAAGGATCCACCAATTTCTAGTCAAACTAGATCAGAAAAGTATTTCTTTATCCTTAGGCTCAATGTCATTTCCTATTAATAAAACTTACCTTCTTTCACTCCAACTATGTAATCTAGTAGAAAACCTACCCATCAGCTTCAGAGTGGACCTACCCACCGAAAAGGGGGTGTTCTCAGCCATCAGGGTTCAAGCAGACATTCCTTCATGATTATGCTGGCTACCTTTTATGGCTCGAACGTAAATGACTATGAAATGTTTGACAGGTATGAACTCAAAATTAGATGCTCAACATTAACAGTATGCATAAGAGCCCCTCTCTTAAGTAACGACAGAGCATTGACACCCACCTCTGTCTGACTGCATCTGCATTAACCTCCAGGAGACACCAAGCAATCTGTTCAGCTGCTTACTGTTTAGCCTAGACCCATCTTCAAGGGTTTCTGTTACAAATTTCCTTATCCTTTCTATCCAACTGGAATCCTTCTGCAAAGTTGAGGCATTTGCCAGGGAGACCATGATATCAGACAGTGTTAAATTCAGTAAAAGGTGATCTACATTATTCGAGAGAATCGTGCAATGCTTGATGCTAAAAACAAAGACACACATAACTGTTAAGTGTTGTATCTACCATGCCTGTTTCACTTAAACACTTAACTATTCCTCCCAGAATGAACTGTCAAGAAGGTAAGTATATTAAAGCAACTGTAAGCAAACCATTCATTACAGAATCAGAGTTGTTAAGGCATAAATTAAGAATGCATACTGCTCAGTTCATTACCCAAGTTGCTATTCACACAAGAACTACAGGCCCTTGAAACATGGTGTGGTAATCCTAGATGTACTACAGGGATAAGAACACTTGAAAACTTCAACACACTTGAAGATTTTCATTAAGCAGATATTTATATTAGGATGAAACTCACGACAGACCTTGATTCTGCTTCTAACTAATTTTGACTTGACAGAATCACTAATTTCTCCTGGCCACAATTTCCTTATATGTGAAACAGGAGACTGGTCTAGATAAGCCCAATTCTGAAACAATTTAATTTTATGACTCACATATTACAATCACTTTTTCTAACAGATTATCTTAAGAAAAACAAAATTTGCAACTTAGGATAAAAACCACTAGATATATAAACACTATATAAACACAGTGTAGATTTCAGGCTACACTGCATTCAACAGCAGAGCCTATTTATTCTCATGTTCAGAAACATGTAAAGTTGATTAAACTAAAAAAATACCTGAAACTAATTTATTTTAAAAGAAAGTTAACCCTGGATTAGGCATGAGAAAGGACACAGTCGTAAGGAACCACAAATACAAGGGGAGGGAAATTTTTAATATTTGGTGTTATTAGGGTATCAAATGTAGGGTTAGGAATGACAAATGGGACCAGATCACAAAGAGTTGAAAACTAAGGACACTAAAATCAACTCTGCAAGCACAGGAGTAACATAGTTGAAAAGTTCTTTCATTTCTGCTGATGAAAAAGAAAATATCAGTTACAAGACTCTAAACAAAGAAGTAGTTGTATGTCTACTTGAGCAATACAGGCAAGACGTGACAAGCTCAAGAAGCAATGCTGGTACAGACTAGGAGAAAGGGGGATGTATAGCAAGAATAAAAATTAGCTGGATTTGAAGTCTGCTTAAATGCATACATGTATGTGAGCTTTTAGCTGAGCTGGTAAAGAATCCGCCTGCAATGCTGGAGACCCCAGTTCGATTCCTGGGTTGGAAAGATCCTCTGGAGAAGGGGTAGGCCACCCACTTCAGTATTCTTGGGTTTCCCTGGTGCCTCAGTTGGTAAAGAATATGGCCGCATTGTGAGAGCCCTGGGTTCCATCCCTGGGTTGGGAAGATCCCCTGGAGAAGGGTATGGCAACTCACTCCAGTATTCTTGCCTGGAGAATCCCCATAGACAGAGGAGCCTGGTGGTCTACAGTCATGGTGTCGCAGAGAGTCGGGACCTGGCTGAGTGAGTGAGTAAGCACAGCACAGCCCAGCAAAAAACTGGGAATTCTATCACGGAGAGAGAATGAATGAAAACTGGGACAGATGAGTAGCAATCTATACTACAAACCCAAAACTACTGGTAGGTTCTTTGCCCAACTGTTCAGTGCCCAAAACCAAGGCACATTTTATACTAACAAGACCACACAAAAACTCAACTGCATCATTTATTCACCACAGGTAGAGCTTTTGAAGATCTACTTACCTATTACTGTCTGGAAGGTGTCAACAGACATTCAAAAGTTGGGAGAATTCATCCCGCTCCTCCAAGAATTTACACAAAATTTTAAAGTCTAAATACACTGACCACCAATTCTATGAGGGAGACAGGAAACTGGGGAAACTCATTTTCAGCAATGATAGAGGAGGAAATTAGAACTGATTCCCGTTCTGAAAATAACTTTAAAAGCTGGATGAAATAGTTTTTAACAACTCAAAAGCATTCAAGAGGTAACAAGGTGATGAACAATTGCTGGGTCCCCAAAATAAAGCAAGATCACAGTACTCAGGTTCCAAGGGCTGTGGAACCAAATACCCAATTCCAACGAAAAGGCTGGAAAACGGAACTAACCTTTCAGAGGCCTCACAGGGAAAAGTCAAACTCCAGAGCCAGACAAACATGGGGACTCTGGTATATTATCCCTACTTCAAGCTGAACCTGTAAGGGCTCCCTGCCAGAGTAACGGTGAACTGGAAGTAAAAAGAGCTCTTACATAAAACAATCCCAGTTATACATCATCTCAGTAGTTAACGCAACAATTTTTCCCAACTAGATCTATAGATTCAACACAATTCCAATCAAAACCCCAGCCAGTTACTTTATAGTTATCAACAAAATGATTTCTGAAGTTTACACACAAAGGCAAACACTAGACTACCCAACACAAGACCAAAGCGGAACAATGTTGGAGGACTCACACCACTCGATTTCAAGGCTTACTGTACTACAGTAATCAAGACAGCACAGAACTGGTGAACGAACAGACAAACATAGGTCAGTGGAAGAGCCCCAAGACAGGCCTACAAGTACAGTCAACTGATGATTTCAGACAAAGGAGCCGAAGCAATCCAAAAGAGAAACAAGAGTCTTTTTCTGCAAACAGTGCTGGAATAACTGGACAGAAACTCTAGAACTGAAAAATAAAAATAAAACAAATTCAACAAATGTATGTTTGAATGAGACAAAGAGAAACAAAAAATTCAGTAAGTGGGTCTTATATACAATCAATTAGTCTTTAAAGGGAAGGAGAAAAATGGCATTAATATTTTAAAGATGAGAATTTTTCAGATGTGTTTAGACACTTCACTCAAGATCTCAGATTTAAGAAGCTCACTGAATTCCAAGGAAAATCAATAAAAAAGAAAACCACACCTGGATACATCATTGTCAAACAGCAGAAAATAAAAGACAAGGAGCAAAGTCTTATGGGGGAGGTGGGGGGGGTGGGGAGGGAAGTAACTTTTATAAAGTAACAACAGTTCAGACTCATAGCTGACTTCCTAACAGCAGTGGGAACCAACAGAGCGAAGCGTTGCAGTCAGTACAATCAGTACGCTCAAACAAGAAAACTGCCAAGCTCAAGCACTGTGCTCTGTTAAAACAGTCCTTGGAAATAAAGGAGAATACATATATTCTCCTTCATTTTATATTATATATATATATATATATATATATATGTATTTGTGTGTGTGTGTGTAAATCCTCTAGCAGCTTCTAAATAAGCCTAATGAAGAGAGATGAAAAAAATGAAGAGCAAAAAAATAGAATATACAGATAAAACTCAGATGGTGGATACAAGTTCTCCAAAAATATTAATTTTTGCTTGAAAGTTCAAATTTTATCTCTAGCACAGACACTATTTTCCTGAAACTGATAGGCTTATTTTTTTCATTTCTGAGAAAATATCTACAAATACCCAAGTCTGAATAAGCATAGTTAGTCATTTAAATTAAAATCATGTCCATTGCAGAAAATACAAACAGAATGACAAGTGCATTTCCTCGAGACAACCATCATTCTTTGGCATGCAGCCAAAATACTTCAGGCACACTTTCCATTTCACCACACAGAATATTAAAATTACGTGTTTTCAAGGATTGTGACTTAATAAGATTAGTAATTTTTTACTTAATTAAGAACAATTTTAAGTGAAACTGGCATGTTCTTTTAAACTGTGAATGCATAGTGGTGAAGAATACTGTTAACCCTCCATACCGTTCTGCCTCCACATATTCAACCAACTGCAGATGGTGTATCATGTGTATGGATTGTGGCTTTCTGAATCCATAGATGCAGAATGTGTATTTGGAGGGCAACTTGCTTCTGGATCAGTGAAAATACCACGTATGACACTATGTCTTTACACAAAACTCAGACTGTACAACAAGAAGAGTGACCCCTCACATAAACCAAGGACTCCAGTGTAAATGATGTATCACTGAGGTTTGTATTTTACAACAGATACACAACTCTGGTGTGGGACGCTGACGTGAGGGAGGCTGTGCATCCATGGGGGTAGGAGTAGTGTATGAGGACTCCGTACTTTCTGTTCAATTTTAATACAAATCTAAAATTGCTCTAAAAAATGAACTCCATTTAAAAAAAAAAAAAAAAAAAGGAATGAAATGCTAGTAGTGCCACAACATGAATACACCTTAAAGATATCATGCTAAGTGAAGTTAAGCCAGACATAAAACAGTGTTTTCAGTTTCTACTGATACATGGTACCAGAACAGTCAAATTAATAAAGGGGAAAAATGCAATAGCGGTTCCCAGTACCTGGAGGGAGAAGAGCATAGGAAGCTGTTATTTAATGTGTACCGAGTTTCAGACTGGTAACATGAAAAATGTGAAATGTACTTAATGCCACCAATCAGTACACTTTAAAAATGGTTAAAATGCTAATTTTTATGCTATGGACATCTTACCACAATGAAAATAATATCTTTTGTAACTCCACAGTTCAACCCAAGATTAAAAAAAATCTAGACATCAGGTCAAAATTGAAGACCACCAGCTTAGGCCACATTGGCTCCTCTAACTTGAATCTGTGAATTTAATAGATAGCCTCCAAAGGCTATCTGAGAAATATTCAACACGCTTCCTTATGGAAGTTCAAGAGCAGCCTGCGGACCCTCAAAACAAATCACTAGGGAAATTTATGGTAATACTGTCAATCCACTTTTGTTAAAAATGCCACAATTTCACCACCTCAGTGTCTTCATCGTTAACTCCTTTTTCACCTTCTATATCTTAGCACAAATCACTACCTAGGCAGGCAGCCCTCCCTAGGACCTATGCCCCCCATGAAAGAGCAGGACCAGCTCCCTACTATACTGATATACTTTTATTACCCTACATTCTTTTTCCTAAGTGCCTTCAACATATTAAGTGCCCAATAAAGTGAATAATGACAGTACACCCATATGCTCTTGAGTAGTTTACTTACATTTAATGGTCTACCAAATTCCAAACATCCTTTTATTTAATCTCATTTTGATGAAAATTACACCTGAAACCTCTTCCTTGACAACATAAAAATCACATGTAATTATATTCACGCATTGAAGGATATTCTCAACCTTATCCATGGACCTGATTAAAAACTTCTGTGTTAATAAGAAAACTGTATCTGGAGCAAGTAACAACTTACTTGCTCAAGAATGTATCTCCATATTTGATTCTCTGTCACCTCCAACTCCAGAAACTCTAAATTAATGGTCCTAAAACATGGTTTTGATCCAACCAATAATAGTCTTCAATGCCTAAAGGATCAAGGATGAAAGAGAAATGAGAGTCAGAGACAAAAAATGACTTTCAGCATTAAAGTTAGTCATCAGTAGAAACCAATTTGATCCAGGTCTGTCCCATGTCCTCCATTATGCAATTTTATAGCTTTCTCATACCCTATAATATCTCCTTCCATTACTGCAATCATCCCTCACTTCACTTCTGCCTGCTAAAATCACATTCACATTAAAACACTACTCTCCAACACTGCCTTGTCTGTTTATCCTAACAAGGATCTGTCTTCTCCTATTAATTCCTATAGCATTTCTTGACTATAAAGTTCTAATGACACTTAAATATGCCTTGTGTGAAAGATGTAGATTCATTTTTCTTCCTGCAAGTTATTGAGCTTTTGTTTCTCAGCCTTAAAACTACCCTTCCACGCTCTTACTTTGTGATCCTGGGGGTGAGTCACATTTTCTCCTTTACAGTTTGCTTCTTGTTAGGCTCTGCCAATAAAGTGCTTGTTTTTGTTTAGTCACTAAGCTGTGTCAGACTCTTCAGCAACCCCGTGGACTACAGCCCGCCAGGCTCCTCTTTCCATGGGATATTCTAGGCAAGAATACTGGAATGGGTAGTCATTTCCTTCTCCAGCAGATCTTACCAACCCAGGGATTGAAATCTGTCCCTGCACTGGCAGGAGGGCTCTCCACCACTGAGCCACCTGGAAGTCAAGGGGTACTTGAGACCAGAAAGCTGGAGGAGGAAAATGCGGCACTTTCTGTTTGCTTCCTAGTCCTATTTTTTGCTTCCTTTTGCCACCAGTGCAACCCAACCACTCTTCAGGCCAGCAGCAGTTCATTCTAGCAGCCAGAGTTGGTTCCAGTCTGTATCTTCCTGACACAGAACCAGTATCACCGTGCCCCTAGAACACCAGCGCCAGCCAGCAGAACCCTCTTCGCTGAGCCCTGTACCCTTACCCCACTGGGCCCCTCTCCTGATCCCAAAGACATTAGTCCCAGCTGAGTGCAAACCCCTTCCTCGAGGCCTGAGTTTGGGCTGCAGCCTTTCTTTCCAGCCACTTGCCCTCTTCTCTTTGCTCTCCGGTCAGGAGGCAGTGGTGGCTTCCGACAAGACCTTGCTCTTCCCTTTTGTCTTTCCACTATTAAGTGGAAATGCCTAGTTAACAACCGGTTGTATTAAATTCTCTGTGAAAATCACTGGTATGATTTCCATCTCATGACTAGAGTCTGACACACATTTTTATCAATTTTAAGATTTTGTATTGATTTTTGCAATTTATGAATCACTTAAGAGATCAAAGAATATACCTTAGGGCATCTAATTATCTGTCATAATACTTTACTTACAGTGAGAAACCAAAAAACTTCAGTGAATGAAGTTTATCTGCCTACAACATACTTATCACTTCTGAGCATATCCTCTGAACTCTGCCCAAAGAGCCTCACTGATTCTCCAAGTAGTTTCTCCCTTTTGATAAGTTTAAGAACCTTCTGACAAAGACTTTAAAATCTGTTCAAGCGTTTGTTCATTTGGGGAATTGCACCTTGAGTATCTGTATCTGCTTGTCAAGTTTTATTTGGTAATTTGTTTTTACGTTTATCTGCTCTTACTTCAGGTAAACATTTCAAATAACTTCCAGGCTTACACTTTTCCAGTGAAACTTCATCCATAATTTGTTCTTTTCACTTATTTTAAAAAAGAGAACTGCTTTTCTTCAATTATCCCTCTTCCATCAGGATACTGATAACAGTTACATTACGCTTCCTTGTGTATATAAATGAGAGCAGAAACTAGTGATGTTATGCTCTCAAAGATTCAGTAATTACACAGTGCCTCTCACAAACAAACTATCCACTCTAAGCAAATTTTTATTAAATTCTTATCTATACAATTTGATAACTGACACTCATTTAACACAAAACATTCACTTCACAGATTAAAAATAAAAATAAAAACTAAGTAAAATTGGAAGTCCAGGGCTTAAAGTGACTTGTTTAAGATCAGATACTACAGCTTTTATCTTTACTTCACAGTCTAGATAACAACTACTTGCAGTGTACAAAGTTCAGTGTGAGACTGTTTTCTGAAAATGTCAGGTTAAACAGTGGATGAGAATGGCAATATCTTTTATTTGTCCCTTTCCTTTTTTTGCTTGGTTATTTCTTTTAAGGCATATGGAAAATTACTCCTAAAATGGTGTTTGAAATCAGTAAGGTAATTCTTTCAAAGCCATGACTCCTAGTAAAATAAGCACAGATTAGAAAATCTGTAAGAAACAATAACTTAAAATAGCAAATAAGACTTTAAGCAGAAACTTAACAACTTGTCAATATTCACTTACAAATTTACCCTTATAACACACCTTTTGCTAATGATATAATATGTAAATAAATCTTAAAATCTGAATAAACTGTTAGGCCATCCAACTTTCACCCACAGTTCTTTTTGGTGCTTTCATTTTTACATGCATTTCATCTACTTAAAATGAGAAAAAAAGGGAGAAAGTAAAATTTAATAAAATTCTGATTTTGAACTACTAATGCAATATTTATAAAGTATACAAGAAAATCTTCTACTTAGTGTTCCATTTAAGAGTAACTATATTCTCTAGAAATTCTATTGCTCATTAAAGACATTTAATACCTTCACAAATCAATGTGTTTGTCTAAATTCTTCAGCAGTATTCTTCAATGTATCATGTTCTCCTACCTGAAACACTGATTCCCTACTATCCAGAGGACCAATCATTCCAGTCTGCCAGTGGCTGAGGGGTTGCTTGGGATATGGGACATGAGACACTACAATAGCTAGCTCCAGCTCTAGCAAACCTGGAGGCCAAACTCAGACCATAAATCAACAGCTAGCTATTGCAGCATATCTCCTTAGTTACCTTCACTGGGTTTTCCTCTTTTTCTTAACCTAAAAATGTGTCCTTGACAACCTCTGGACTTCTACTAGGTATCTTAAACTTAACATGAATAAACTGAACTCTCCTATGGGCAGTCACATCATCATCTGGACCACAGTACAGGCATCACCCCTGCTCCTCTTTCCTTAACTACATACACCAGCATTCCTGCTGGTTTCACCAGAATCTGGCTGCTTCTCATCACTTCAACCACCACCTGCCGTTCGACTCCAAGCCACCATCACCTCTCACTTAAGACTGCTGTCTCAGGCTCCCAAAGGCCCTCATGCTTTTCCTCTTGCCCCCCTAAACTTAACTCTCTACACGGCAGCCAGGGTGATCTTTTAAAACACAAATCCTACTTCACAATATTACAGGGAAGGATAAAGGAGATAATATATATAAAGGAAGGACAGGTCATCCATGGGATCAATGATCTCAGTTGGGCCCATTTTGCTAGAGTTGGAGAATGAGGGCATGGGGGTTTTTAACTGTTTTATTTGTAAATCTGGCATATTAAAGTTAAATAAACATAATTTAGATCATGCCACTCCTCTGCTCAAAACCCTCCAATGTCTTTTCACCACACTCAGGTTAAAATTCTAAGTCTTTACCACAGACCACAAGGTACCACATGATGTGGCTACTGTCCGTCATGTCCCCCCTCATCACCCACCATTCTCCCAGGACCTCACTTGCACATGCCTTGCTGCCATTCCTCAAGTATGTCCAATCTGTTCTCACTTCAGGGTTTTGCACTTGCTGTTCCCTGTGCCTAGAAGGGTCTTCCTACAGGTCTTCACAAGACTTGCTCCTTCTCTTCATTCACTGACATGCAAATATTAAGAAGGCATTTCCTGACCACCTAGTTAACAGGTACCTCCCCGCACACTGTTTCATTACATCTTCTCTCTTACCCACTTTCATCTTTCTTCCTAATGATGACATGATGGACATCAGCTATTTGTTTGCCATCTCTCAACCCCACCAGGAGCTAAGTGTTTGCCTTGTCAGTCATGTTTATCTCTGTATTCCCAGAGTCTAGACAGAACCTAACTCACTGCAAAGCAGCACTATTCAAAAGACCTTTCTGCAGTGACAGAGCCATTTTGTTCTTGTATTTGTGCTGTCCAATACAGTAGCCGCTGCCACCTGAAGCTACTAAGCATCTAAAATGTGACTACTGTTTACTGAGGAACTGAATTTTAATTAAACAGCCAAATTTATAGGTGCTCAATTAACCTTTGCATCTAACTCTTTCTCACAAATTCTGATCTTCATGGTAAAAACAAAACAATAAGGAAACATTTACACTGAACGCAGCAAGCATTAAAATACAAAGCTAGGACACAACAAAATCTCTATAGTGTATAAAATTATACTACTGACCTAAAGTTAATAATACAGGACTCCAAAAACTGAAGTTAATTAAAAAGTTAACATTACATTGTATTTTAAAACACTGTGTGTTTAAAAATATTAAATACAGTATACTTTAAATTAAGGATCCTAAGGATACAAAGAGTGTATTACAAATAAACCACCTCAGTCAGGATCTGAGTACTCAACCACTGAAAATAAGATTTAATATTAACTTGAGATTTCTTTCCAAAGATGAAAGATTTCAAATTCCTAAAAAGCTTTAAAATAAAAAATACTTGGGCAAAAATGAAACTTCTCAATTATGCAGCAAATACAAACACACTATATGCGTTTAACAAAACTTAAAAAGTAAGCAGTCAGTTACCCTAAGGTTGCACCCTAATACAGATGCCAATTTATCAACAGAAAACCTACACATTTTGAGAGAAGAGAGCTACAATTCAGCCTGTGGTGCATAATTAGAATTTAAGACCAAGAAATGCCATTTCATTCCTCCTAAAGTTTGAACTTTGACCACTCAATACTTTAAGTACTAAGCTATAACTAAGGTGAATGAGAAAGTGGAACTGACAGCAGGAATGGTAATGAAAAATAAACTAACAGACATTTTAATGTAATCTGGTGTAACATACATATTTATACTTTGTCTGCAAAGTAATAGATTTACCTTATTCAGTTATTATAGTTCAAATCTGCCGTGGTAAATTAGAGAACTCTGCCAGTGGATGCTTTTAAATACTATTTCAGTTTGAATTTGCACCATACCTGCAACTGCAGCTTACCTACAGTAAAGGTTAACTTTAAGAAATATTTTCCGATTTATATCCTTTATCAAGAAAATAGAGAGAGACTGAGTAACTCTCTTAGTAAGTGTCACATTGCCCTTGAAAAGATGTGGGTTATTTTCAAATATCTTTTTATGTTGGTTTCTAACGTAATTCCACTCTGATAAGAGAACAGACCCTGTGTGATTTCAATACCTTTAAGACCATGAAATTTTTGCACGTTGTTTTATGGGTCTTAAAGGTATTGAAATCACACAGGGTCTGTTCTCTTATCAGAGTGGAATTACGTTAGAAACCAACATAAAAAGATATTTGAAAATAACCCACATCTTTTCAAGGGCAATGTGACACTTACTAAGAGAGTTACTCAGTCTCTCTCTATTTTCTTGATAAAGGATATAAATCGGAAAATATTTCTTAAAGTTAACCTTTACTGTAGGTAAGCTTATGTTCCAGAGTCTCCCAATTTACAGTCTATGGGAACTTGAATAGAATTTGTGTCCTACTGTTGTGTAAAAATTGTATAAATCTTAATTATATTGAATTGGTTCATAGTGTTTTTCAGGTCTAGTATATCATTCTATTTCTCTACATATTCATTCTATTAATTTTTGAGAGTTTGATACTAAAACTCCAACTAAAAATCTTAATTTATCTCCTTAAAAAATAATTGTAATATACAGTGTATTTTCCAAGTCTCCTGTAAATGTGTTATCATACTTTCAGAATTTAAAAAATTGAAATTAAAAAACTACTATGTATGAAGTAAATAAACCCCAAGGATGTATTGTACAGCACAGAAAAAATAGTCATTATTTCATAATAAAATGGAGTATAATCTGTAAAAATACTGATTCACTGTATTGTATAACTGAAACAAATGTAACATTATAAATCGGCTATGTGCTCATGCATACTCAGTCTCTTCCATCGCGTCTGACTCTTTGCCACCCTATGGACTACAGAACACCAGCTCTTCTTTCCATGGGACTCTCCAGGCAAGAATACTGGAGTGGGTTGCCCTGCCCTCCTCCAGGGGATCTTCCCGACCCAGGGGTTGAACCCAAGCCTCCCGTGTCTCCTGCATTGTAGGCGGATTCTTTACTGCTGAACCACCAGGGGAGTAAATCAACTATATTTCAATATAAATACCCTCCTCAAAAGAGAGACTGAGTAGGAAGATAAAGATCAGAGAATCTTAAGTGATACATCAGCCAAGAACCCTGATTTAAACAAAGAAGCTCAATTATATATTATGGCAATCAAGGAAATATGAACACTAGATCTTTGATAATATTAAGGAATCGTGGATAATGATAAAGGAATTTAAATTATTTTTTTAAAAGACTCACTGCCTTTTAAGAAAACATGCTGAAACATTTATGGATGAAATGATGGTATAAGATGATTTGCTTTGCTTTGGTTTAGGATTTGCTTCAACCATCTGTATGAAGGGTTGGGGGGTGAGGTGGGTCGAGCAGAAATAGAAAAAGCTTGTCCTTGAGCTGAAAACTTGGAGCTGGAGGATAAGAGAATATGGAGATTTGTGTTCTATTTTTTGTGTGTGAAATTTTCTACACTATAATCTTTAAAAAAAGAAAAAAAGAAAAAACTAGTAGAGCCATTTTTTTTTTAAATGCAAGTAGGTCATAAGAGAGTAAGAAGATTTCCAATAATGAATTAACAACCTGCAAATAGCTATATATTATGGTTATCCTACTGGAAATTTTAATATAAATAAATTCACTTATTTGGGAAAGTTTCTTTCAGGTTATATGTTGTATTTGGAAAATATAACAGCCATACCCAGGGGCAAGTGACAAGACTCATCTGCACACCTGGGTCTTCACTGCCAGTGCCTGTGACACTTGACTATTTTACCATTTCCACGTTACCATTCTCAGAATATAAGGCAAATCTTGCCTGAATCACTGTCACTGACCCGAGAGGGTCCTAGCCCAGAGTCTTAAAGAAGGTCTTCCTCCAGAAATTAGACACGGTCCTTGTGTAGTTCTGTCCTCTAGAATCTTTCTCCCAAGTAACATAAGAACAAGAGGAGAAAGGCAGAGATGATCTGGATTTCTTGAGCCATCTGGGTGGATCAAGTTTTTTATTTCTTTCCTCTGCACAAAGTCCCTCACCTGTGACAAGCTTCAGCATTAGGTCCTGGTGACACAGTCCCCTGCGGGGGGAGATAGAGAAGTAAGGAGACAGGTAGTAGTAAGTAGCTTCTTAATCTGACTAAGATCAATTTAATTTGAAAGAGGAAGTAGCTTTACAGCAATCCTTTTTCTCATCATTGCCAGATTACCTCATTGCTTTAAAAGAAAATGAATTCCTCCATCTCAAGTGTTTGGCAAACAATAGTCAGCAGATTTGTGTAAAAAAAAAAGTATACATAGTCAATTAGGGGTCGATTACAAATTTCTATTTGGGGAGTCTCCAAATTGGGAACCTGAGAGTAGAGTAGAAAAAAGATTTTTCCCTTTGAATACTTCATGCTTTTAAAATTTTGAGCCATGTGAATGTATTGCTTTATGTAATTAATTAGTTAACTTATTAAAAATAAAG
The DNA here is from genome assembly GCF_963930625.1 of Muntiacus reevesi. Taxonomy (NCBI): domain Eukaryota; kingdom Metazoa; phylum Chordata; class Mammalia; order Artiodactyla; family Cervidae; genus Muntiacus; species Muntiacus reevesi. The sequence continues at coordinate 31,493 of NW_027077998.1, read as the reverse complement.
ATTAAATAAATAAATAAAAATAAAGATAAAAATGGAGATCATAATGCCTAAAAAGAGATTAAGATCACAGGGCCATTTGCTTCTAATGTAAAAACTAATACAAATCACTCTGTTAAGAATCAAAAGGCTATTATAATTAAATGACACATAATATCAGATTTTCTTTTGCAAAATAGGCCCTTATGGGCAAAGTTGGTGAATTCTGAATAAAATCTCTAAGTTAGATAACAGTATTGTATCAATATTAATTTCCTGACTTTAATAATAGTACTGTGGTCATATAAAAGTTTTTTTAAGAAACACACTTCAAAACATTAGGGGTAAAGTGGTGTCATATCTGCAACTTTCTCTGAAAGAGTGGGGATGAGATATATAGAGAAAGACAGAGAGAAAATAATAATAATAATAAAGTAGACTCGATAAAATGTTGATATTTACTGGCAAAGAGGGGGAGCGCCTGGAACTCTCATACACTAATGGCAGAAGTAAAAAATTATGACTATTTTTGAAACCAGGCAATGCTTTAATAATGTTAAACATAGACTTATCATATGGCCTAGCAATTACAGTCCTAGGTATTTACCCTAGAGAAATTAAAACATAGAGATCCAAAACATGTGTCTAAGAATGTTCATATCAACTTTATTCATAATAGCCCAAAGTGCAAACAATCTCCATGTTCATCAATAGGAGAGTGAATCACATTCATCAATAGGAGATGAATAAACAAATATTTATCAACAGGAGAGTGAATAAACAAATGTATTCTCACACAAATGTTTGACAAACATTATTTTCACAAACAAATGTATCCACCTGCAAAGTGGGAGACCTGGGTTCCATCTGATCCCTGGGTTGGGAAGATTCCCTCGAGAAGGGGAAGGCTACTCACTCCAGCATTCTGGCCTGAAGAATTCCACAGGCTGTATACACATGAGGTGACAAAGGGTCAGATATGACTGAGTAAGTTTCACTTCACTTCATTCACACACCAGACACTGGGACATGATTCCCATGGGTCCCTTGTGTTTCCACATGTCTTATGAATAGAGGTGCTGACAGTTTTGCTCCAGACAATCTTCTTTAAAAAAAAAAAAACACTTGCACAGTAGATACCCTTGGAAAATATAATTTCTCCATCTGGAGCAGAAGGCAAATTTTTTGGAGTCCAGTATGATGAAGATAATGTCTCCTTCCAGGAACAAAGGTTGGGCAGATTTTCTTGAAGTCTCTTATTAAAGATTGAGGTTTTCTAAGCTTAGGGTTCCTCAGCTATGACTCAAGATTTACTATGTGTGGACATTTAGGTTGTTTTTACCTGTATAAGTTTATTGAGGCATAACTTACATGCAAAAAAATCATATTTGATCTGGTACAAGCATGAATCCGAGGCAGCCTAACTTTTTAGCTTGCAAACAGGATAAAATCTCAGATTCTTCACAGTCCTTGCCAGTGGAATGCTGCCCAGCAACAAAAAGGAAAGAATCACTGAGACACACAGCAGTACAGATGAGTCTTGCAAACATTATGCTGCGTGAAAAAGCTGAGCCCGAATCAAGTATGATACTGTCTAATTTTATTTACTGAAAATTCTCCATCGAGCAGAATAAATCTGTATTAATAGAAATCACAATGGCAGTTGCCTGAGCCAGGGAGTTTGGGGCATGTTGACAGAGGTAAAGGATGAAGGATTTTCCCAAGAGTCCAGTGGTTAAGAATTATCCTTGCAGTGCATGGGACACGGGTTCCGGGAACCAAGGTTCTGCGTGCTGCAGCACAGCTAAGGCCACGCGCTGCGGATACTAGGTGAGGAGGAGCCCCACAATGCGACTAAGGCCCGGTGCAGGCAAATAACCAAGTCTTTAAAAGGAGGTGAGGGGGAAGCTTTCTAGCGTGGTGGGAGTGGTGGAACTATTTTGTATCTTTGTTGTGTTTGCATGGATATATACATCTTTCAAAGTGCATCAAACAGTGTGCCCTAAAATGTATAATTTTGTTATATGTGAATTACGCCTCAGTAAAATTACATAGAAATAGTCTAAATATTTATCAACATGTGAACAGATATGCAAAATATGGTATCTACATAAAATGGAATATTATTCAGCCTTGAAAAGGAATGAAATTCTGAAACATGCTAGAACATGGGTGTTCCTTGAAATCATTACACTACGTGAGAGAAGTCAGACATGAGAAGACAGTTACTGTGTGATTCCACTTCTTTGAGCTGCCTGGAATAGACAAATTCATAGACAGAAAGTAGAGCAGTGGTTATCCAGGGCTGTGGAGTTGTGGTCTAGTGGGTACAAGGTTTCAGTTTGGAAGGATGAAATAATTCTGGAGATGGAGGTGATGGTGTTGTACAACAGTGTGAACACACTTAATGCCACTTAACTGGACACTCAAAATGTTTAAAATGATAAATGTTATATCTAGTACATTTATATGTATTACAGTAGTGGTGTGAAAAAAAATAATCTCTCTCTCCAGTGGTGTGCTGCAAAATGTATAACAACCAGCTATGAGAGGGAAGCATATTGGTAGTATTCACTTTGATAGAAACACTCCCACAGTGATCCAGTTCAAGCAACAGTGTGATATCACTGAATGTAGAGTTTGGAAAAGATACAAACAACTGACTTTACAAAGTCAATAGGAGTTGGCTCAAAGACACTACTGTCTCTATCCAACCAACCGATTGTTAGTACACAGCAAATCCAGTAAAGAAAACACAACATAAAAGTTATAAAGAAAAAGGGAAAAAAATCACCCCACCACTACTTATAGGCAGTTGTCTGTATGCCAGCCAGGGAGGTCGATGGTTATTTGTGGGCTGATAACATACAGGAACAACAAAGTGCCAGTTCACTGATCCTGCAGGCTGGAAGGCATCAATTCTGGTTGGTTGGTACCCATTGCCACATCAGTTATTAAATCTTGTGGCTCTTATTCCTGGTGGTGACATCCAGAAAAGGAAAACTGTGGGACCTTCTTGAATCATGTAAGTTTAGCTACCAGTAGGTAACCCTTTAAAATTTTTATCGATCTTTACTGTCATCATATTCCCTTTGTTTTGGCACAAAATGGCTGCAAAAGTACAGGAGATACAAAATTTTGAAGCCATTTCCAGAAGATTTAGGCTGATTCTCGGTGCCAGTGACTCTCAGATAGGGTGTGCATGTAATTACTTGGAGTAATCTTCATTTTGAAAGAACTACAGGTGATTCTAATGCAGTTGGTTCACAGAACACATTTGGCAACATGGTTCGATGAGGTAGCTCTTTCCCTTCTCCCCTTTCATAATTTCACACCACAACCACATTGCTCTAAGATGCAAATTAGGGTAACTGATGTTATAAAACATGTCCCAATGTGTGTATAACAATGTCTGAAATGATTTTAAGAATATTCAGTATAGAAAAGGTGACATAAAATTGTGCTAATTCATTTTACTGTCATTGGTGAAACAAGTGTTATTCAAGCCTTTTGATGTGGCAGAAATATTTTAAGACAACCCCTTCTATTCTTTGAGCAGGAAATAAAATCTAGCAAACTGTGTAGCCAGTAACCTTAGGGATGGTACTTGAGGCTTGATCTCTAAAAGATGTTGAGTCCAAAAGTTGAACCTAAATCTGCCTGTATTGTTCTGCCTTGAGTGAATCTTTCATGCAGGCTGTGATCAGTGCATTTAAAAGAGCAGAGATCTGAATTTTATTGAGATTTACCTTATGTTTTATTATTGTGGGCTTGCCAGGTGGCACTAGTGGTAAAGAACCCACCTGCCAATGCAGGTGATGTAAGAGGTGCTGATTGGATTTCTGGGTCAGGAAGATCGAGGAGGGGGTGGCAACCCACTCCAGTATTCTTGCCTGGAGAATCCTATAAACAGATGAACCTGGTGGGCTACAGTCCGTAGTCGCAAAGAGTCGGACACAACTGAAGCAACTTAGCATGCATGCATGTTTTATTAATAATGAATTTCTGTTTAGTAAATGTTTCATAGTTATGTGCCAGACTTGCTTTCCTTATAACATGGTGGCAAGGTTAAGAAGGCATCGTTAGTCTTCATCCACTCTAATTAATAAATGCTACATGAATCTACCAAAAAGAACCTTATAACTGTGCTTGAAAAGTTGGCTTAGGGTAGCTCTTTATAGGGTGTTTGGGGGAACACTAAACCCCAAGATGCTCATTTGAAGATAGAAGACCTGCAAAAAAAAAAAAAAAAAAAAAAGAGAGAGAGAGAAAGAGAAGAGAAAGAAGACTTGCATGATAAAATAAACATAGGAAATGCTGCATAGGCGAATATTTTATTTTTTTAAATTTAGTCCACCATTTACCAAAGTTATTGATTAAAGATTTTAAAATTTCATAAGAATAACATTTTGTGGAATATATATTTAGCAAAGAATTCTCCAGTGCTCTGGTGAAAATTTTAGCTGTGAAGGGGAACACAGGGATAGAGAGGCAAATTAATTTGGCATTCTTGACTTCAAACTTACATTAACCACATTTGTTTCCACTATTAAATGTAAAGAATTTGATGGATTTAACAACAGTCATCAAGGATAGTCAAAAGGTAACTTCCTCAGTGGTCTGGTGCAGCCAAAAATCAACTGGAGAATATACCTCAGGTGCCCGCTGCAACTCGAGAAAAACCATGAGGCTTCCCCCTCGCTACGAGATGAACCCCAATTCCCCAGCATTGCGTGAAGACCAATTCTGTGTTCCCCATCAAACAAGAAAGGAGCCTTGACTTCCTTGATGGAACTCCAGAGAGGCCCCAAGAACACTGTCACAAGTCTAGAGGGACCTGAGGTCACCACAATCACACAAAAGAGCTCCATGTACCACAAATCAACTCGAGATGAGGCCTGATTCCCCTGCAATGGCTCCAGAGCTAGCAGGCGTTCCCCTGCAAACACAGCAAGTGGCTTGCCTTCCTTTAGGCAACTCCAGAGATTCCGCGAGAACACCATCCCAAGTCTAGAGGAACACGAGTTCAGCACAGCAACTAGAGAGAAGCTCCGAGTACAGCAAATCATCTCGAGATGAGAGCTGATTCTCTGGCTTTGACTCAAGAGGAATGCCAACTTTCCACAAGCACCTCAAGAGGAGGCTTCTCTCAGCTATAGGTATGTGAGAGGGACCCTGAGTTTGCTGCCTCAAGTGGAATGGACACCGAGATGCCGTGACTCGAGATAAGGCCGGATTTCCCTGCAGTGACCTGAATGCAAGCTCGTCTTTCATCTCACGAGATGAAGGGATGTCTGAATCCCCTGTGGAGACCCTAGAGAAAGCCCTAGTTCCACGTATCATCTCAACAGGAGGCCTCACACTCCTTTCAAAACTCGAGAGTCACGCGGAGGTCAATGCCTCAAAAGGAGACGATTCCTGACTCCTCTTGAAAATTGATAGGAATCCCAATATCCCTGTGGCAACTGGACAGGAACCCTGGGTCTCTCGCCTCACCTTGAGAGGGGTCCCTATTGCCCTATCAAGCCTCGATGAGAATACCGAGGTGTCCCTAACATCTAGGCAGGAGTCCTGATGTCACTGAACAACATGAGTTTTGAAGGGTCATTCCCGCCGTAACTCGAGAAGATACCCCAGGTGCCCACCACAACTCAAGAAAACCCAGGAGAATTCACCCTCGCCGTGAGATGAGGCCCAATTCCACTGCATCGCATGTAAAGCAATTCCGTGTTCCCCATAAAACAGGATATGAGCCTTGACTTCCGTGATGGAACTCCAGAGAGTCCCCAAGAACACTGTCACAAGTGTAGAGGGACACTGAGGTCCCCGCAGCAACACGAAAGTGCTCCGAGTACCCAGATCAACTCGAGATGAGACCCGATTCCCCTGCACTGGCTCCAGAGCAATCCCGCTTTCCTCATCAAACTAGACAAGTGGCTTGACTTCCCTTAGGCAACTCCAGAGATTCCCCGAGAGCACCGTCCCAAGTCTAGAGGAACACCAAGTTCAGCACAGCAACTTGAGAAAAGCTCCGTGTACCCCAAAACATTCGAGATGAGAGCTGATTCCCTGGCTTCAACTCAAGAGGAATGCCAACTTTCCACAAGCAGCTCAAGCGGAGGCTTTTCTCAGCTCTAGGTATGTGAGAGGGACCCTGAGTTTGCTGCCTCAAGTGGAATGGACACCGAGATGCCCTGACTCGAAATAAGGCTGGATTTCCCTGCAGTGACTTGAATGCAGGCTCGTCTTTCATCTCACAAGATGAAGAGATGTCTGAATCCCCTGTGGAGACCCTAAAGAAAGCCCTAGTTCCCCACCTCATCTCGACAGGAGGCCTTACATCCCTTTGACAACTCGAGAGGAACACGGAGTTCAATGCTTCAAAAGGAGACGATGCCTAACACCTCTTGAAAATTGATAGGAATAGCAATATCCCTGTGGCAACTGCAAAGGGAAGCTGGGTCAACACCTCACCTCGAGAGGCATCCCTATTGCCCTGCCAAGCCTCGAGGAGAATCCCGAGGTGTCCTTTAAAACTAGACAGGAGTCCTGTCGCCGCTCAACCAACACGGGTTTTGAAGGGCCATCCTCGCCGTAACCCAAGAACATACCCTAGGTCCCAGCCGCAACTCAACATAAACCATGAGACTTCCCCCTGGCCGCGAGGTGAGGCCCGATTCCCCTGCACTGAGTGCAGAGCAAATCCGTGTTCCCCATCAAACATGAAAGGAGGCTTCACTTCCTAGATGAAACTCCACATAGTCCCCAAGAACACTGCCAGAGGTCGAGAGGGACCCTGAGGTCACCGCAGCAAAACAAAAGAATTCGTGTAAATGAAATCAACTCGAGATGAGGCGCGATTGCCCTGCATTGGCTCCAGAGCCATCTTGCATTCCCCATCAAACATGACAAGTGGCTTGACTTCCTTTAGGCAACTCCAGAGATTCACCAAGAGTACCGTCCAATATCTAAAGGAACACAAAGTTCAGCACTGCAACTCGAGAAAAGCTCCCTGTACCCCCAAATCATCTCGAGTTGAGAGCTGCTTCCCTGGATTCAACTCAAGAGGAATGCCAACTGTCCACAAGTACCTCAAGAGGAGGCTTCTCTCAGTTATATGTATGTGAGATGGGCCCTGAGTTTGTGGCCTCAAGTGAAATGGACACCGAGATGTCCTGACTCGAAATAAGGCTGGATTTCCCTGCAGTGACTTGAATGCAGGCTCGTCTTTCATCTCACGAGATGAAGGGATGTCTGAATCCCCTGTGGTGACCCTAGAGAAAGCCCTAGTTCCTGGCCTCATCCCAACATGAGACCTCACATCCCTGTGAAAACTCGAGAGGCACACGGAGTTAAATGCTTCAAAAGGAGACGATGGCTGACTCTTCTTGAAAAATGATAGGAATCCCAAAATTCCTGTGGCCACTGCAAATGGAACCTGGGTTTCCCCTCTCACCTTGAGAGGCGTCCCTATTGCCCTCCCAAGCCCCGAGGAGAATCCCGAGGTGTCCCTCGCAACTAGACAGGAGTCCTGACATCACTGATCCAACCCGAGTTTTGAAGGGCCATCCTCGTCATAACACGAGAACATAATCCAGGTTCCCACCGCAACTCGAGAAAAACAATGACACTTTCCCCTCGCCACGAGATGAGGCCCGATTCCCCTGCACTGCATGCAGAGCAAGTCCGTGTTCCCCATCAAACAGGAAAGGAGCCTTGACTTCCTTGATGGCACTCCAGAGAGTCCCCAGGAACACTTTCACAAGTCTAGAGGGACCCTGAGGTCCCCGAAACAACATGAAAGCGCTCCATGTACTCCAAATCAACTCGAGATGAGGCCTGATTCCCCTGCACTGCATGCAGAGCAAGTCCATGTTCCCCATCAAACACGAAAAGAGCCTTGACTTCCTAGATGAAACTCCACATAGTCCCCAAGAACACTGTCACAGTTCTGCAGGGACCCTGAAGTGACAGCAGCAGCACAAAAGAACTCGTTTAACTCAAATCAACTCTAGATGAGACCCAATTCCCCTGCATTGACTCCAGAGACATCCCTCATTCCCCATTAAACAGGGCAAATAGCCTGACTTCCTTTAGGCAACCCCAGAGATTCACCGAGAGCACCGTCCCATATCTAGAGGAACACCAAGTTCAGCACAGCAACTCGACAAAAGCTCCGTGTACCCCAAAACATTTCGAGATGAGAGTTATGACACAGGAGGAATGGAAACTTTCCACAAGCACCTCAAGAGGAGGCTACTCTGAGCTATAGGTATGTGAGAGGGATCCTGAGTTTGCTGCCTCGTGTGGAATGGACACCGAAATGCCCTTACTCGAAATAAGGCCGGATTTCCCTGCAGTGACTTGAATGCAGTCTCGTCTATCATCTCACAAGAAGAAGGGATGTCTAAATCCCCTGTGGATACCCTAGAGAAAGCCCAAGTTCCCTGCCTCATCTCGACAGGAGGCCTCACATCCCTTTGAAACTTTGAGAGGCACGTGGAGTTCAATGCCTCAAAAGTAGATGATGCCTGCCTCCTCTTGAAAATTGATAGGAATCTCAATATCTCTGTGGCAACTGGAAAGGGACCCTGGGTCTCCACTTTACCTCGAAAGACTTCCCTATTGCCCTCCCAAGCCCCGAGGAGAATCCCGAGGTGTCCCTCGCAACTAGACAGGTGTCCTGACGTCGCTGACCCAACACAAGTTTTGAAGGTCCATCCCCACCGCAACTCAAGAACATACCCCAGGTTCCCACCGCAACTCGAGAAAAACCATGAGACATCCCCCTCGCCTTGAGATGAGGTCTGATTCCCCTGCATTGCATGCAGAGCATGTGTGTGTTCCCCATCATACTTGAAAAGAGTTTTGACTTCCTTGATGGAACTCCAGAGAGTCCCCAAGAACACTGTTACAAAGCTAGAGGGACCCTGCGGACTCCGCAGCAACATGAAAGAGCTCGTGTACCCCAAATCAACTCGAGATGAGGCCCAATTCACCTGAATTGGGTCCAGAGCCATCACACGTTCCCCATCAAATAGAACATGTGGCTTGACCTCCTTTATGCAACTCCAGAGATTCCATGAGAACATCATTCCAAGTCCAGAGGAACACCAAGTTCTGCAGAGCAACTCGAGAAAAGCTCCATGTACCCCAAATCATCTCGAGACGAGAGCTGATTCGCTGAACTCGACTCAAAGGGAATTCCAACTTTCCACAAGCACCTCAAGAGGAGGCTTCTCTCAGCTATATGTATCATAGTGGGACCCTGAGCTTGCTGCCTCAAGTGGAATGTACAATGAGATTCCCAGACTCGAAAAAAGGCCGGATTTCCCTGCAGTGACGTGAATGCAGGGTCGTCTTTCATCTCACAAGATGAAGGGATATCTGAATCCCCCGTGGAGACCCTAAAGAAAGCCCTTGTTCCCCGACTCATCTCGACAGGAGGCCACACATCCCTTTGACAACTCGAGAGGAGTGCAGAGTTCAAGGCGTCAAAAGGAGACGACGCCTGACTCACCTTGAAAATTGATAGGGATCCCAATATCCCTCTGGCAACTGCGAAGGAAGTCTGGGTCTCCTGTCTCACCTCGAGAGGCGTCCCTATTGCCCTGCCAAGCCTCAAGGAGAATCCCGAGGTATCCCTGGCAATTAGACATGAGTCCTGAAGTCGCTGAACCAACATGAGTTTTGAAAGGCCATCCCCGCCGTAATACGAGAACATACCCCAGATTCCCACTGAAACTCAAGAAAAACCATGAGACTTCCCCATCGCTGCGAGATGAAGCCCGATTGCAATGCTGCGTGCAGAGCAAGTCTGTGTTCCTCATTAAACACAAAAGGAGCCTTGACTTCCTTGATGGACCTCCAGAAAGTCCCCAAGAACACTATCACAAGTCTAGCGGGACCCTGAGGTCCCCGCAGCAACACAAAAGAGCATCATGTACCCCAAATCGACTCGAGATGAGGTGTGATTCCCCTGCATTGCATGCAGACCACATCTGAGTTCCCCATCAAACACTAAAGGAGCCTTGACTTCCTAGATGAAATTCCACATAGTCCCCAAGAAGACTGGGGACTTCAGCACCTCACAAGTCTAGAGGTGCTGAGGCCACCACAGCAACACATAAGAGCTTCGTGTACTACAAATCAACTTGACATGAGGCCGGATTCCCCTCCATTGGCTCCAGAGCCATCGTGCATTCCCCATCAAACAGATCAAGTAGCTTGACTTCTTTTAGCAACCCCAGAGATTAACCGAGAGCACCGTCCCATATCTAGAGGAACACCAAGTTCAGCACAGCAACTCGACAAAAGCTCCGTGTACCACAAATCATCTCAAGATGAGAGCTGATTCCCTGGATTGGAATCAAGAGGAATGCCAACGTTCCACAAGCAACTCAAGAGGAGGCTTCTCTCAGCTATATGTATGTGAAAGGGAACCTGATTTTGCTGCTTCAAGTGGAATGGACATCGAGATACCCTGATTCAAAATAAGGCCGGATTTCCCTGCATTGACTTGAATGCAGGCTCATCTTTCATCTCACATAAAGAAGGGATGTCTGAATCCCTTGTGGAGACCCTAGAGAAAGCACTAGTTCCCTGCCTTATCTCGACATGAGGCCTGACTTCCCTTTGAAAACTCGAGAGGCATTCGAAGTTCAATGCTTCAAAAGGAGACGAAGCCTGACTCCTTTTCAAAATTGATAGGAATCACGATATCCCTGTGGCAACTGGACAGGAACCCTGGGTCTCTCGCCTCACTTCGAGAGGCATCCCTATTGCCCATGCAAGCCTCGAGGAGAATTCCGAGGTGTCCCTCGCAACTAGAGAGGAATCTTGACGTTGCTGATCCAACACAAGTTTTGAAGGTCCATCCTCGTCGTAACTAGAAAACATAACCCAGGTTCTTGCCGCAACTCGAGAAAAACCATGAGGCTTTCACCTGGCCGTGAGATGAGGCCTGAATCCCCTGCACTGCAGGCAGAGCAATTCCCTGTTCCCCATGAACACGAAAGGAGCCTTGACTTCCTTGATGGAACTCCAAAGAGTCCCCAGGAACACTGTCACTGGTATAGAGGGACACTGAGTTCCCCACAGCAACACGAAAGCGCTCCGTGTACTTCAAATCAACACGAGGTGAGGCCTGATTCCCCTGCATGGTCTCCAGAGCCAACCAGCATTCCCCATCAAACACGACAAGTGGCTTGTCTTCCTTTAGGCAACTCCAGAGTTTACCCGAGAACACCGTCCTAAGTATAGAGGAACACCACGTTCAGCACAGCAACTAGAAAACATCTCTGTGTACCTCAAATCATCTCGAGATGAGCGCTGATTCCCTGGCTTTGACTCAAGAGGAATGCCAGCTTTAAACAACACCTAAAGAGGAGGCTTCTCTCAGCTATAGGTATGTGAGAGGGACCCTGAGTTTGCTGCCTCAAGTGACATGGACACTGAGAAGCCCTGACTCAAAATAAGGCCAGGTGTCCCTGCAGTGGCTTGAATGCAGGCTCATCTCTCATCTCACAAGATGAAGGGATGTCTGAATCCCCTGTGGAGACCCTAGAGAATACCCTAGTTCCCAGCCTCATCTTAAAAGGAGGCCTCACATCCCTTTGACAACTCGAGAGGAACACAGAGCAACATGTAAAGGCTCTGTGTACTCCAAAACAACTCGAGATGAGGCCCGATTCCCCTGCACTGCGTTCAGAGCAAGTCTGTGTTCCCCATCAAACACAAAAGGAGCTTTGACTTCCCTGATGGAAATCCAGAGAGTCCCCAGGAACACTGTCACAAGTTTCGAGGGTCCCTGAGGTCCCCGCAGCAACATGAAAATGCACTGTGTACTTGAAATCAACTCGAGATGAGGCCCGCTTCCCATGCACTGCATGCAAAGCAAGTCTGTGTTCCCCATAAAACACGAAAGGAGCCTTGACTTCCTTGATGGAAATCCAGAGAGTCCCCAGGAACACTTTGAAAAGTCTAGAGGGACCCTGAGAACCCCACAGCAACATGAAAGTGCACTGTGTGCTTCAAATCAACTCGAGATGAGGCCCGATTCCCCTGCATTAGCTCCAGAGCCATCACTCATTCCCCATCAAACACAACAAGTGGCTTGACTTCCTTTAGGCAACTCCAGAGATTACCTGAGAATACCGTCTCAAGACAAGAGGAATACCAAGTTCAGCACAGCAACTCGAGAAAATTCCGTGTACCCCAAATCATCTCGAGATGAGAGCTGATTCCCTGGCTTCCACTCAAGAGGAATGCCAACTTTCCACAAGCCCCTCAAGAGGAGGCTTCTTTCAGCTCTAGGTATGTGAGAGGGACCCTGAGTTTGCTGCATCAAGTGGAATGGTTACCCAGATGCCATGACTCGAAATAAGGTTGGATTTCCCTGCAGTGACTTTAATGCAGGCTCGTCTTTCATCACACATGATGAAGTGATGTCTGAATCCCCTGTGGAGACCCTAGAGAAAACCCTAGTTCCCCGGCTCATCTCGACAGGAGGACTCACAGTCTTTAGAAACCTCCAGAGGCACACGGATTTAAATGCTTCAAAAGGAGAGCATGGCTGCCTCCTCTTGAAAATTGATAGGAATCCCCAAATTACTGTGGCAACTGGAATGGACCCTGGGTCTCCCCCCTCACCTCGAGAGGCATCCTTATTGCCCTACCAAGCCTTGAATAGAATCCCGAGTTGTCCCTTGCAGCTAGACAGGAGTCCTAATGTCACTGAATCAACACGAGTTTGAAGGGCCATCCCAACCATAACTTGAGAACATAACTCAGGTTCCCGCCACAGCTCAAGAAAACCGTGAGAATTCCCCCTTGCCATGAGATGAGGCCCGATTCCCCTGCATTGCATGCAGAGCAAGTCCATGTTCCCCATCAAAAACGAAAGGAGCCTTGACTTCCTAGATGAAACTCCACATAGTCCCCAAGAACTGTGTCAGAAGTCTAGAGGGACCCTGAGGTCAGTGCAACAATAGGAAAGAGCACCGTGTACCACAAATCAACTCGAGATGAGGCCCGATTCCCCTGCACTGGCTCCAGAGCAATCCTGCATTCCTCATCAAAGAGCACAAGTGGCTTGACTTCTTTTGGGCAACTCCAAGATTCCCCGAGAACACCATCCCAAGTCTAGAGCAACACCAAGTTCAGCACAGCAACTCAAGAAAAGCTCCGTGTAGCCCAAATCATTTCGAGATGAGAGCAGATTCCCTGGCTTTGAAACAAGAGCAATGCCAACTTTCCACAAGCAGCTCAAGTGGAGGCTTTTCTCAGCTCTTGGTATGTGAGAGGCACCCTGAGTTTGCTGCTTCAAGTGGAATGGACACCGAGATGCCCTGACTCGAAATAAGGCCGGAATTCCCTGCAGTGACTTGAATGCCGGCTCATCCTTCATCTCAAAAGATGAAGGGATATCTGAATCCCCTATGAAGACCCTAGAGAAAGCCCTAGTTCCCCGCCTCATCTCGACAGGAGGCCTCCATCCCTTTGACAACACGAGTAGAACACGGAGTTCAGTGCTTCAAAAGTAGACAATGATTGAGTCCTCTTGAAAATTGACAGAAGTCCCAGTATCCGTGTGGCAACTTGAAAGGACACTGGGTCTCCCGCCTCACCTCGAGAGGCATCCCTATTGCCCTGCCAAGACTCGAGGACAATCCCGAGTTGTCCATCGCAACTAGACAGGAGTCCTGACGTAGCTGAAAAAACACGAGTTTTGACGGGCCATCCCCATCGTCACTTGAGAATATAACCCAGGTTCCCTCCACAACTCGAGAAAATCCATGAGACTTCCCGCTCGATGAGAGATGAGATCAGATTCCCCTGCACTGAGTGAAGAGCAATTCCGTGTTCCCCATCAAACATGAAAGGAGCCTTGACTTCCTTGATGGAACTCCAGAGAGTCCCCAAGAACACTGATAAATGTCTAGAGGAACCCTGAGGTCACCGCAGCAACATGAAATAGTTCGGTGTACCCCAAATCAACTCGAGATGAGTCCAGATTCCCCTTCATTGGCTCCAGAGCCATCCGGCGTTCCCCATCAAACATGACAAGTGACTTGACTTCCTTTAAGCAACTCCAGAGATTCCCCGAGAACAACGTCCTGAGTATAGAGGAACACCACGTTCAGCACAGCAACTAGAAAACAGCTCCGTGTACCTCAAATCATCTCGAGATGAGACTTGATTCCCTGGCTTTGACTCAAGAGGAATGCCAGCTTTAAACAAGACCTAAAGAGGAGGCTTCTCTCAGCTATAGGAACGTGAGTGGGACCCTGAGTTTGCTGCCTCAAGTGGAATGGACACCGAGATGCCCTGACTTGAAATAAGGCCGGATGTCCCTGCAGTGATTTGAATGCAGGATTGTCTTTCATCTCACAGATGAAGGGATGTTTGAATCCCCTGTGGAGACCCTAGAGAATACGATAGTTCCCAGCCTCATCTCGACAGGAGGCCTCACATCCCTTTGACAACATGAGAGGCAAGCGGAGTTCAATGCTTCAAAAGGAGACGAAGTCTGACTCCTCTTGAAAACTGACAGGAGTCACAGTATGGCTCTGGCAACTGCAAAGGGAAACCTGGTGTCCTGCCTCACTTCGAGAGGCATCCCAATTGTCCTGCCAAGCCTCGAGAAGAATCCCAAGGTGTCCCTCGGAACTAGACAGGAGTCCTGACGTCGCTGAACAAACACGAGTTTTGAAGGGCCAACTCTGCCGTAACTCGAGAATATAACCCAGGTTCCACACCACAGCTCCAGAAAAACAATGAGACTTTCCCCTCACCGTGAGATGAGGCCCGATTCCCCTGCATTGCATGCAGAGCAAGTCCGTGTTCCCCATCAAACACGAAAGGAGCCTTGACTTCCTAGATGAAACTCTCCATAGTCCCCAAGAACTCTGTCAGAAGTCTAGAGGGACCCTGAGATCAATGCAGCAACACGACAGAGCCCCGTGTACCACAAATCAACTCGAGATGAAGCCTGATTTCCCTGCATTGGCTCCAGAACAATCCTGCATTCCTCATCAAAGAGCACAAGTCGCTTGACCTCTTTTAGGCAACTCCAGAGACTCTATGAGAATACCGCCACCAGTCTAGAGGAACACCAAGTTCAGCACAGCAACTCGAGAAAAGCTCCGTGTACCCCAAAACATTTCGAGATGAGAGCTGATTCCCTGGCTTCGACTCAAGAGGAATGCCAACTTTCCACAAGCAGCTCAAGCAGATGCTTTTCTCAACTATAGGTATGTGAGAGGGACCCTGAATTTGCTGCCACAAGTGGAATGGACACCGAGATTCCCTGACTTGACATAAGGCTGGATTTCCCTGCAGTGACTTGAATGCAGGCTTGTCTTTCATCTCAAAAGATGAAGTGATGTCTGAATCCCCTGTGGAGACCCTAGACAAAGCCCTATTTCCCCACCTCATCTCGACAGGTGACCTTACATCCCTTTGACAACACGAGTCGAATGCGGAATTCAATGCTTCATAAGGAGACGATGACTGAGTCCTCTTGAAAATTGACAGGAATCCCAGTATGTCTGTTGCAACTTGAAAGGACACTGGGTCTCCCCCGTCACCTCGAGAGGCGTCACTATTGTCCTGCCAAGCCTTGAGGAGAATCTCAAGGTGTCCCTCGCAACTAGACAGGAGTTCACACATCGCTGAACAAACATGAGTTTTGAAGGGCCATCCCCGCCGTAACTCTAGAACATAACCAGGTTCCCTCCACAACTCCAGAAAAACAATGAGACTTTCTCCTCACCGCGAGATGAGGCCCAGTTCCCATGCAATGTATGCAGGTTAAGTCCGTGTTCCCAATCAAAAGGAAAGGAGACTTGACTTCTTTGAAGGACCTCCAGAGAGACCCCAAGAACACTGTCAGAAGTCTACAGGGACCCTGAGGTCCCCGCAGCAACATGAAAGGGCTCCGTGTACTCCAAATCAACTCAAGATGAGGCCCGATTCCCCTGGACTGCATTCAGAGCAAGTCCGTGTTCCCCATCAAACACGAAAGGAGCCTTGACTTCCTTGATGGAACTCCAGAGAGTCCCCAGGAACACTGTCACAAGTCTAGAGAGACCCTGAGGTCCCCTGCAGCAACATGAAAGTGCACCGTGTACTTCAAATCAACTCGAGATGAGACCCGATTCCCCTGCATTGTCTCCAGAGACACCACTCGTTCCCCATCAGACACAAAAAGTGGCTTGATTTCCGTTAGGCTACTCCAGAGATTACCCGAGACTACCATCTCAAGACTAGAGGAACACCAAGTTCAGCACAGAAACTCGAGAAAAGCTCTGTGTACCCCAAATCATCTCGAGATGAGAGCTGATTCCCTGGCTTTGACTCAAGAGGGATGTCAACTTTACACAAGCACCTGACGAGGAGGCTTCTGTCAGGTATATGTATGTGAGAGGGACCCTGAGTTTGCTGCCTCAAGTGGAATGAACACCGAGATGCCCTGACTCATAATAAGGCCGGAATTCCCTGGAGTGACTTGAATGCAGGCTCGTCTTTCATCAAACAAGATGAAGGGATGTCTGAATCCCCTGTGGAGACCCTAGAGACAGCCCTAGTTCCCCGGCTCATCTCAACAGGAGGCCTCACATCCTTTTGAAACTCGAGAGGCACGTGGATTTAAATGCTTCAAAAGGGGAGTATCGCTCCCTCCTCTTGAAAATTGATAGGAATCCCAAAATTCCTGTGGCAACTGGAAAGGACCTTGGGTTGCCCCTCTCACATTGAGAGGCGTCCCTATTGCCCTGCCAAGCTTCGAGGAGAATCTCGATGTGTCCCTCACAACTAGACAGGAGTCCTGATATCACTGAACCAACACAAGTTTTGAAGGGCCATCCCAGCTGTAACTCGAGAATATAACCCAGTTTCCCGCCACAACTCGAGAAAACCATGAGAATTCCCCCTCGCCGTGAGACGAGGCCTGATTCCCCTGCATTGCATGCAAAGCAAGTCGGTGTTCCCCATCAAACACGAAAGGAGCCTTGACTTCCTAGATGAAACTCCACATAGTCCCCAATAACTCTGTCACATGTCTAGTGGGACCCTGAGGTCAACGCAGCAACACGAAATATCCCCGTTTACCTCAAATCAACTTGAGGTGAGGCCTGATTTCCCTGCATTGGCTCTAGAGCAATCCAGCATTCCTCATCAAGCAGGACAAGTGGCTTGACTTCTTTTAGGCAACTCCAGAGATTCCCCGAGAACACCGTCCCAAGTATAGAAGAACACCAAGTTCAGCACAGCAACTCGAGAAAAGCTCCGTGTACCCCAAATCATTTCGAGATGAGAGCTGATTTCCTGGCTTCGAATCAAGAGGAATGCCCACTTTCCACAGCAGCTCAAGCGGAGGCTTTTCTCAGCTCTAGGTATGTGAGAGGGACCCTCAGTTTGCTGCCTCAAGTGTAATGGACACCGAGATGCCCTGACTCGAAATAAGGCCGGAATTCCCTGCAGTGACTTGAGTGCAGGCTCGTCTTTCATCTCATCAGATGAAGGGTTTCCTGAATCCCCTTGAAGACCCTATAGAAAGCCCTATTTCCCCACCTCATCTTGACATGTGGCCTCACATCTCTTTGACAACACGAATGGAAAGTGGAATTCAATGCTTCAAAAGTAGACGATGACTGAGTCCTCTTGAAAATTGACAGGAATCCCAGTATCCCTGTGGCAACTTGAAAGGACACTGGGTCTCCCGCCTCACCTCGAGAGGTGTCCTCCTTATTGACTTGCCAAGTCTCGAAGTGAATCTCGAGTTGTCCCTCGCAACGAGACTGGAGGCCTGATGTCGCTGAACAAACACGCGTTATGAGGGGCCATCCCCTTCGTCACTCGAGAATATAACCCAGGTTCCTTCCGCAACGCGAGAAAGTCCATGAGACTTTCCACTCGAAGAGAGATGAGATCAAATTCCCCTGCATTGCATGCAGAGCAATTCCATGTGCACCATCAAACATGAAAGGAGCCTTGACTTCCTTGATGGAACTCCAGAGAGTCCCCAAGAACACTGATACAAGTCTAGAGTGACCCTGAGGTCACCGCAGCAACACAAAAGTGCTCAGTGTACTGCAAATCAACGTGAGATGAGGCCAGATTACACTACATTGGCTCCAGAGCCATCCGGCGTTCCCCATCAAACACGACAAGTGGCTTGACTTCCTTTAGGCAACTCCAGAGATTCCCTGAAAACACTCTCCTAAGTATAGAGGAACACCACGTTCAGCACAGCAATTAGAAAACAGCTCCGTGTACCTCAAATCATCTCGAGATGAGAGTTGATTCCCTGGCTTCGAATCAAGAGGAATGCCAACTTTCCAGAACCCCCTCACGGGGAAGCTTCTCTCAGCTATAGGTACGTGAGAGGGACCCTGAGTTTGCTGCCTCAAGTGGAATGGACACCGAGATGCCGTGACTCGACATAAGGCCGGATTTCCCTGCAGTGACATGAATGCAGGCTTGTCTTTCATCTCAAAAGATGAAGAGATGTCTGAATCCCCTGTGGAGACCCTAGAGAAAGCCCTAGTTCCCCACCTCATTTCCACAGGAGGTCTCACATCCCTTTGACAACTCGAGAGGAACACGGAGTTCAATGCTTCAAAAGTAGACGATGACTGACTCCTCTTGAAAATTGAAGGAATCCCAGTATTCCTGTAACAACTTGAAAGTGACAGTGGGTTTCCCTACTCATCTCGAGAGGCATCCCTATTGTCCAACCAAGTTTCAAGGAGAATCCCGAGGTGACCCTCACAACTAGACAGGCGTCCTGACATCATTGAACAAACAGGAGTTTTAAGAGTCCATCCCTGTCGTCACTCGAGAATATACCCCAGGTTCCCTCCGCAACTCGAGAAAAACCATGAGACTTCCCACTCGATGAGAGATGAGATCAGATTCCCCTGCATTGAGTGCAGAGCAAGTCCGTGTTCCCCATCAAACATGAAAGGAGCCTTGACGTCCTTGATGGAACTCTAGAGAGTCCCCAAGAACACTGATACAAGTCTAGAGGGACCCTGAGGTCCCCGCAGCAACATGAAAGCACTCCGTGTACTCCAAATCAACTCAAGATGAGGCCAGATTCCCCTTCATTGGCTCCAGAGCCATCTGGCGTTCCCCATCAAACACGACATGTGGCTTGACTTCCTTTAGGCAACTCCAGAGATTCCCCGAAAACACTGTCCTAAGTATAGAGGAACACCCTGTTCAGCACAGCAACTAGAAAACAGCTCCGTGTACCTCAAATCATCTCGAGATGAGACCTGATTTCCTGGCTTTGACTCAAGAGGAATGCCAGGTTTAAACAACACCTAAAGAGGAGGCTTCTCTCAGCTATAGATATGTGAGAGGGACCCTGAGTTTGCTGCCTCACGTGGAATGAACACCAAGATGCCCTGGTTTGAAATAAGGCCGGATTTCCCTGCAGTGACTTGAATGCAGGTTCGTCTTTCATCTCATAAGAGGAAGGGACGTCTGAATCCCCTGTGGAGACCCTAGAGAATGCCCTAGTTCCCCGCCTCATTTTGACAGGAGGCCTCACATCCCTTTGACAACACGAGAGGCACGTGGAGTTCAATGCTTCAAAAGGAGATGAAACCTGTCTCCTCTTGAAAACTGACAGGAGTCACAGTATTGCTCTGGCAACTGCAAAGGCAAACTTGGTCTCCCCCCTCACCTTGAGAGGCGTCCGTATTGCATTGCAACATCTCGAGGAGAATCCTGATGTGTCTCTCCCAACAAGACAAGAGTCCTGACGTCACTGAACCTCACCCCAGACCCTGCACCTGGGGTCACTCCTCCAGTTTCCAAGGTGACTCCACCTGAAATATCCTGTGTCTGTAATCACATGTGCACATCTCCAGGATGACGCCACTTCCCAGACCCAGTACCTGTGGTCACGCTTCCACAATCTCCAGGGTGATCACAACACACTGGACCATGCACCTGGGGTCACATGTCCACAGTCTGCAGGGTGACATTCTCCCAAACCCTATATCTAGGATCACATATCTACAGTCCCCTGGGTGATCCCTCCCAGACACTGTATCTGGAGTCACACATCCACAGTCTCCACGGTGACCCCTTCCCAAGCCTTGCAACTGGGCTCACAATTCCACAGTCTCCAGGGTGAATTCCTTCTGACCATTCCCCTGGGGTCACATATCCACATTCTTCAGGGTGACCAACCCAGTCCCTGTCCATGGGGTCACATATCAACAGTCTCCAGGGTGACACTCCTCCCCTGAATGCACATTTCAAGGGGAGCACAAAAAGCACACCCAAAATATGCACATTTGACAAAAGGGTTATTTTGGACTGATTAATTAAAAAAAACAAAACAAAACAAAAGAAAAAAACAAACAGCCGCCCCAGGAGGATCTTTGAAAACCAAGTCGAAATTCCATTTTATGAAGTAGATTTACATTTGTTAAGGATATCTCCATCTTTAAGGACGTGTCCCTGTCTGGACCAGGAAATAGAGGATGGCTAAATATCAAGAATGGACTAAGTATCAAGACTGACTTGATATCACTAAATGACTTGACTAAATATCAAGAAGGTCTATGGAATGGACCTGGAAGTTAATCTGTATACCACCATGTCTTTGTTTACTGTGCTTCACCTAATAATCTCCCTTAAATAGCTTCTTCCATTCCTTAACCTCCTTCTTTCATTCTTAGCTGATGATAGCATTTAAGGTAAAGTCTTGGACCATTTCAGAAAGTGACAGTTTTCCCAGGTATCTTTCAACTATATAGGAGGTATGCATGTCATATATTAAACTTCTGATTGTTTTTCTCCAATCCATCTTCCTTTCATTATGAACATCTCAGTGAAGAACATTGAGGCTAGGGGGAAAATTATCTTTCCTCTCATCTAATGCAATAAAATAGCATTCAGAGATATAGAGGAATGAACCACAGACCAATTTAAAATAAAAATAAAGGAAAGCATGAATCTAACACTTACATTACTGAGTGAGGGAATCCAGCCTCAAGTGCTACACACTGTATGATCGTATAAGACATTCTAGCAAAGGTAAAACAGACATGATAAAGAGTTTATGGAATATATGGTTGAAATATTTCACATGGTACTTTAGTGAGGAATACCTGCCACTATGCATTTGTCTAAGCACATAGATTTCTGTTTTCAGAACACAAGTAATTTATTACCTATTCACATTTATTTATTTATGGTATGGAGTGCTAAAGACTGGAATGCAGAATTTAACAAAGAATATAACAGATTGAGAAATAAATGAAAAGCTTCAGACTTCCCTAGGGGCCCAGTGGTTAAGACTCCACGTTGCCAGTGCAGGAAATATGGGTTCAATTCCTGGTCAGGGACCTAAAACCCCACATGACGCGGCACAGCCAAAAGATTTAAAAGGAAGAAGAAAAATTTTAAAAGGCCACTCTCACTCTTAGGACAAAATTATCTGACCTAAGTTCACTGTGTAAATGAATGGAATCTGCAGGCCAAAGGCAAATGTACCATACATAAACAATGGGCTCTGTAAGTTCTTTCCACGGGGGTTTGTAGCTAACAGGACTGAAACTACCATATCAGTTATTGAAGGAGCAAGCCCTGAATTTGATAAGTGATGAGTAGTGGAAGCCAGGTTTCTTACCATTGGAGTGGGAAGTTACAGGCAGACAAAAGGAGAAGGTTATAATACCTGTGTCATAAGAGATCAGGTTGGAGACATCATTATAAACTATCTTTAGCCTAATGCAGAAACATATAACTCCATGTGAAAATCTTCATAACCGTCTGTATGCATAGTCTGGATACATGCATGTGTATTTCCATGCATTGTCTGCTGAGATTATTAAGTTCCCACATACAAGTTTTTATTAATATGCTCTAACAAAAAGGGACAAGGACTCTTTAAATATGTGTCTGATACTAGGACTGAGACAATAAATATGTAAAGCAGCATAATCTTAAAATGTGAGAAAGAAGGACCAAAAAGCCCCATAAAAGCTGAATTATGTAAAATAAAAGCAGGAGAGTATGGAAAAAGCTCTCAATAGCCAAAGCTAGAATGAACTAAGCAGTCTAATTGGCTGGATTATAGCCAAAAGAAAGTGAAAGTGAAGTTGCTCAGTCGTGTCTGACTCTTTGCAACCCCATGGACTGTAAGCTATGAGGCGCCTCCATTCATGAAATTTTCCAGGCAAGAGTACTGGAGTGGGTTGCCATTTCCTTCTCCAGGGGATCTTCCCCACCCAGGGATTGAACCCAGGTATCCTGCATTGCAAGCATATGCTTTTACAGGCTGAGCCACCAGGGAAGCTCCCAAAAGTTTAAAATAATTTTCAGGTGTCCAAACTGGTAAAAAGTAAAAATTAGCTTTTATGAGTAATGTTGAATAAAAATCTCACACAGAAAGATTCTAAATAATTGATACAGACTCAGCTGTCCATCAAGTATATGAAGCTAACTCTCCTCTCCTCAAATGTAGGTCCTGCATTATGACTTCCTCCTTAATAAGGCACTCAGGATGGACGTGAGGAAAATCAACAATAAAGACAAATAACAAATGTTGGCGAAAATGTACGAAATTGAAACTCAAAACTTTACTTGTGGAGAGGTAAAATGGTGCAATCAATGTGTCCAAAACAAGCATTTTCTCGAAAACATAAAAATGTAATTATATCACTCAGTAGTGGCCACAGGACTGGAAAAGGTCAGTTTTCATTCCAATCCCAAAGAAAGGCAAAGCCAAAGAATGTTCCAACTGCCACACAGTTGCACTCATCTCACATGTTAACAAAGTAATGATCAAATTTCTCCAAGCCAGGCTTCAACAGTAAGTGAACCATGAATTTCTAGATGTTCAAGCTGGATTTAGAAAAGACAGAGGGACCAGAGATCAAATTGCCAACACCCGTTGCATCACTGAAAGAGCAAGAGAGAAAAACATCCAGAAAAATATTTACTTCTGCTTTGTTAACAATGCCAAAGCCTTTGACTCTGCAGATCACCACAAACTGTGGAAAATTCTGAAAGGTATGGGAATACCAGACTGCCTTACCTGCCTCCTGAGAAATCTGTATGCAGGTGAAGAAGCAACAATTAGAACTAGACATGGAACAATGGACTGGTTCCAAATCAGGAAAGGAGTACAGCACCCTGCTTATTTAACTTATATGCAGAGTATATCATGTGAAATCTCGGGTCTGGATGAGGCACAAGCTGGAATCAAAATTGCCAGGAGAAATATCAATAATTTCAGATACACAGAGGACACCACTCTTATGGCAGAAAGCAAAGAAGAACTAAAGAGTCTCTTGATGAAAGTGAAAGAGGAGAGTGAAAAAGTTGGCTTAAAAATCAGTATTCAGAAAACTAAGATCATGGCATCTGGCCCCATCACTTCATGGCAAATAGATAGGAAAACAATGGAAATGGTGACAGAATTTATTGTGTTTTGGGGGGGGGGGGGCTCAAAAATCACTGAAGATGGTGACTGCAGCCATGAAATTAAAAGACACCTGCTCCTTGGAATAAAAGTTATGACCAACCTAGACAGCATATTAAAAAGCAGAGACATTACCAACAAAGGTCCATGTACTCAAAGCTATGGTTGTTCCAATAGTCATGTATAGACGTTACAGCTGGACTACAAAGAAAACTGAGCACCGAAGAAGTGATGCTTTGGAACTGTGGTGTTGGAGAAGACTCTTGAGCATCACTTGGACTGCAAGGAGATCCAACAAGTCAATCCTAAGGGAAATCAACCCTGAATATTCATTGGAAGGACTGATGCTGAAGCTGAAACTGCAATACTTTGGCCACCTAATGTGAAGAACTGACTCATTGGAAAAGACCCTGATGCTGGGAAAGATTGAAGGCAGGAGCAGAAGGGGATAACAGAGGATGAGATGGTTGATGGCATCACCAACTCGATAGACATGAGTTTGAGCAAGCTCTGGGAGTTGGTGATGGATAGGGGAGCCTGGTGTGCTGCAGTCCACGGGGTCACAAAGAGTCGGACATGAGTGAGTGACTGAACTGAAATATCATATGTTTTGGTAACTCCACTCCTAGATATACATCCAAAGAATTTAAAAGAGGTGCTCAAATATATACTTGTACACCAATATTTACAGCAGCAGTGTTCTTGATAATCCAAGTTAAAAACAATGAAAATGTCCACCAATAAGTGAATGGAAGAGCAAATAGGGCAGTTCCATCCATGAGATGCATTACTCTGCCATATAAAGGAATATAGTAAAATAATGCCACAGCTTCAGAAAATAGTAGGGGGCTTTACAAAAACGTAAACACAGAGTTAACATAGAATCCATCAATTCCGGTCCAGGTTATACACTCAAGATATTTAAAACCAAATACTGAAACAGATATTCAAACCCCATATTCATAGCAGCATTATTCATAGTAACCAAAAGGTGGCAGCAGCACAAGTGTTCAACAGATGACTGGATAAGCACGATGTAGTATATACACAGTGGGATCTGATTCAACCTTTAAAAACAAGATAACTCATACATGCTATAATGTAGATGAAACTTCAAGTCATTAGGTGAAGTGAAACAAGCCTGACACAAAAGGAAAAATGTTCTATGATTCCACTAGTATGAGATATCCATATAAGACAAATTCCAAGTAGAGTAAGATGGCCAGGGATTGGGGGTTATGAGTATTTAATGGTTACAGTGTCACTTCAGGAAAAGGGAAAGATTCTGGAGATGAATGGTGGGGAAATTTTTACAATGAGAGTGCAGTTAATGCTATAGAAGTTCATACTTCAAATGACTCAAATAATAAATGTTGTTATATGTTTGTAAGCACAGTGAAAAAAATGACACATGGCACAACATGGAAAAGCACTAAAAACATTCTCAGTGAAAGAAACCACACTGAAAAGCCACCCAGATCATAGTCATCTTGTCACTTTAAATCCATGAAGGTTTTTAACATGAGGGAAAGCCCCAGTGATGGCTCCAGAAAAAGAAAACTGCATTAGAATGAAGAAAGACAGTTGCACAAAGCTTGGGCAGCTGATGAAAGTTGAACTGGTCCTATGGATAGGATTGTAATGTGGAAACCATAATTATCCCCCATTTTGGGGTTGTGGGCTGGTTCCCTGGGAAAGTGACCATGTTTTGGGTAAAACACATTGCGGTATTTGGTGTGAATGTAGAAAACTTTGTACCACTATTTAAAGTAGACACATTTGAAATTTTACTAGAAAGTAAGTTACTTTTCAATACAGCCATGTAAGTCACATGCCAGAAAATCAGAGATGACATCGAACATTGCAATAGAGGCCAAGAGTTAACCTAACTAAATTCAGCTAAAGTAGTTTGATGCTAATTGCCTTGTACTAGTCCACATGGTATTAAAAGGCACCATAGGAAGAGTATATTAGTAGACACCATGCCCTGGGTGCTGTGGATGACCAGATGGAACTGAAACTATTAGATGTCTTAATTCTAGTTTTCCACATAACACTACACCAAAGCAACTGTCAGAACTAAAAAGCGAATTCACAGACTTGCCTGGCAGTCCAGTAGTTAAGACTGCACTTCCACTGCAGGGGGTACAGGTTTGATCCTTGGTCAGAGAACTAAGATCCAACATGTCGAGCTGTGGGGCCAAAAAAAAGAAAAAAGAAAGTCAGCAGAACTGCAAGATCATTTGTGATTCTCTACACTAATAATGAACTATCAGAAAGAGAAATTAAGAAAATAATTCCTTTTACAATTGCATCCCCTCCCCCACATAACTAGAAATCTAACTAAGGACTTGAAAGACCTGAAAGCTAAAAACTACAAGACAATGATCAAAGAAACTAAATGGATACAAGTAAAAAGATATCCCATGCTTATGGGTGAAAATACCATTAAAATATCCATTCTAAACAAAGCAACGTACACATTCATGCAATCACTGCCAACATTTCAATGACATTTTTCACAGAAACAAAAGCAATCTTTACATCTGTGTGGAGCCACAAAGGAACCAGAAGAGCCAAAGGGATCCTGAGAAAGCAGAACAGGCTGGTGGCATGTCTATCCCTGACTTCAATCTAGAGTATGTACCTAAAGTCACCAGAAGACGTGTGGAATTGGCACAGAAATAGTGCTCAGAAGTAAACCTACAGGTGCATGGTAATTAATTTACAAGAAAGGAACTAAAAATATATACGCGGGAAAGGACAGTCCCCCCCCACCCCCCCTCAATAAACCGTGCTGGGAAAAATGGAAACCACACACCAAGGAACAATATAGGACACCATCTTATACTACAGACAAAAACTGACTAAAATCCCACAACTTTCCACATCAAGCCCTAACAGTCTTGGGTCCTCTTAAGACAGACTTTCAGCAACAGCCACACACAGAAGCTTCTTCCCAATTTTCCTCACTTTTTCTTTCAGCAGCACATCGTTGCAGGAATCTTGAGGAAACCAGACTCCCGTCAGACTCAACTGAACCCCACAATGTCCCAAAGCTGAAGCACCAATGGGTTCTGAGGAGATCATGGGTCCTGAGGAAACTAGATTCCATCAGCCAAAACTAAACCCCATAATGCCCCAAAGCCAAAATACAATGGATCCTGTGGTGACCCATCTCCTGTCAGCCTGAACTGAACCCCACAATGTCACAAAGCTGAACCCCCATAAGGTCCTGAGGAGATCAAATTCTATCAGCCTGAATTGAACCCCACAATGCCCCAAAGCTGAAACCACATGGGTCTTGTGGTGACCCATCTCCTGTCAGCCTGAACTGAACCCCACAATGTCCCAAAGCTGAACACCCAGCAGGTCCTGAGGAGACCAGATTCCATCAACCTGAACTAAACCCCACAATGCCCCCAAACTGAAGCCCCAGTGGGTTCTGAGAAGACCAGATTCCATCTGCCTGACCTGAACCTCAGAGTATCCTGAAGCTGGGTCCTGAGGAGACCAGAGTGCTGTCAGTGGCCACCAACAGCCAGGTGCTCCAGCAGAGTGGGGAGTTCCCCCTGGGGTGAGGAGAGTGTCAGGGGGGCGGGCTCTTCATTATCATGAATAGGCATGATCAAGAAGGTTTGCAGGGGCCAGGGCAAGGACAAGGGAGATAAGCTCCAGCTCCGAGTATTCTAAGTCCCCACTTTCTGAGATTGCGTGACCTACATGATCCAGACTTTGCAAGGAGCAAGCTGAGTTACAGAGGCAGAAGGAGCAGGAGGTGATGTAAAATTTTAACGTTTCCTCTTCAGGTTCAGAAAGATGAAGCCCTCCCAGGTTCCCAGGTCCTTGTGCCCCAGTGACTGTGAGCTCTTCCTTCTGGGTGTATGACCAACCCCCACACTAAGTCCCCTCTATACCCATGGCCCTGGCCCAAGCCTAACCTCCCCCTCAGGCCCTGATGAAGCTCCCCGCTCCCATTGTGCATCTCACATCCCACCCCAACGTGGTCTTTTTGAAGCCTAAACAAGACCATCCTCCTCTCCTCCCTGTGATTCCCCTCACCTGATGAAGCCAGGTCTTCATCCATTCCAGGTGACTCCAAGGGCCTCATTCTCTCCATGTGTGTGGCCGCTCTCTGTGCCCGTCTTTATGGGCATGTGGTGATCTCCTAAAATGAGGGTTATTTGACAGAGAGAGAATGGGGTAAATGGTGGCCACCAAAGATGTGTCCCCCCAGAACAGGGCCGTATCTGGGAAAAGAGTCTTTGTAGATGTAGTTAAGGATAGCAAGGTAAGGTCATCTAGGGTTAGGGTGACCTTCAATCCAACTGACAGACTCCTTCAAAGAGACGAAAGAGGACACAAAGGGGAAGCCTCTTAAAGGCAGAGGCAGAGATGGGAGGGAGGGGGCCACAAGCCCAGGGACCCCTGGAGCCCCTGAAGTTGGAAAAGGCAGGAATGATCCTGTCCTGGAGCCTCTGGAGGGACCTCAGCCCTGTGCCACCTTGATTTCCGGTGTCTGGTCTCCAGGACTGAGAGAGGATGAACTCCTGTTGTTTTAAACCACCCAGCATGTGATCATGTTAGAGAAGCCACAGAGCAGCCACACAGACCCTGCTCTGTAGGATCCTAGAAATGTGGGTCTCATTAAAGCAGATGAAGGGTGGATTACAGAACCCTTAAAATCAGCTCTGGACCCTCAGAAATGCTAAAGCAGTGGCTGGGCTCCAGAATGTTGAGGGGTCAAGTCTGAAGCCTGTGCCTAGGGGTACTGGGTGCACACGCCTCCCCGGGTTCTTACACCAGTACATGTGGTGTAACATCTCAGTCTTGATGGAGGACATTTAATATCAATGGCCACATTGCTAATTAAGAAGCCACCAGTTGCACAGGTGAAAGCCCAATTAGGGCACTTGCTTCAGGGATGAGCAATTCTGAAGATGGTCAGGGATGGGGACTTACTCATGTGTAGCCAGCCAGCAGCCCTTGCACATACCCCACCCCCTCCCCTCCCAAGGAGGGACCTCAGTGGGAAGCTGGGAGACTACACGGAGTCATCTCTAAGTAAATGCTGGCTGACCCCCAGGCTAGCCATTCCTGAACCTCATCCACCCTTCATAGATAAAACACTTGAATATGTGCAAAGACCTCACAGGCTGGAGAAAAGTGGAGCCACTCCAGCGACAGCATGCTTACTGACGTGGCTCCTGTAGGTCAGGCAGAATGGTCCTGGCCTGGGTGATCTGGAAGCTTTGCACTTTCCTACCTGAGTTACTCCTCCTGTGCTGCTCCCATTGCCTGTTTTCTTGCTTCCTCATTTCTGCCTGAGAAGATTTCCAACAGCAGGAACAGGTGACACAGCCCATCCTTAGGAAGTGACAGCTTAGCACCTCCTGCAGAAGGTCCAGCAGAGCCCAACACAGACCCAATCCCCCGAAACACTATGGGCCCTCACTCTCTCTTATCAAGCCAACCCTGCAAGATCTAAGCAGAAAGACAGCATCAGGTACAGCTGCAGGCACTTGAGGGGGTTTATATAGACCTCAACCCAGGCACACATCCAAAGGGCAGGCCAGTCAGGTCAGCCAATCTGCCCACCTGGGCTTGTGGTTTCAGAAAATGGGCCTCGTTGTCCTGGCCAGGGTTCCAGGAACAGGTGTGGGTCCTTTGGGTCAGGATGGATATGGGGCTGCTGCTCTGACTTGTTTTCTCATCTTCTTATCTGACCTATAAGTGGGAGAGGATTTCAGGAAGGCCTTCTTCTAATGAGAGGGACCCAGGGGTCAGGGAGAGGATGGGTGGTGGGTGGAGACAGACTCAGTGCCCAGGTGCTATGGAACCCTCTGGAAAACCTGCTGGAAGGAGGCTGCAACCAGTGAAGCCCAAGGTCACAAGACTATCCTGAAGCTGCTGTATGTTACCTCAGGTCCTCCTCTGAGGGTCTCAAGGTCAGATCTGTCCAACAGAGGAGCTGGGGGCTCTTTGCAGTGAGGGCTCTGTGAACAGCTCCTGGGTGCTGAGCCCTGCAGGATACCTGCCCAGGTGAGCCCCATATCCTGGGAGGCACCTGCCCATAAGAACCATGTATCCTGGGAGGGGCGAGTGAACAAGTATTCTCTCTGTGCAGTTATCACAGATTAGCTTAGTGACTCTCACGTGGGCAGTGCTGGAATTAGATGAGAACAAGGACATGTTGGGGGACGTTCCCTGAAACACCCCCAGGCCCATCCAGAGTGAAGAGTTCAGTAGGTGGGTACTGGTTGCTGTGCTGGGGTGGGAGGTTTCATGGGTGTCTCTTGTTTCTTCACCTGACACCACAGAGGCCTCTGCAGGACACAGAAGACAGCCTGCCCAGGGACGGTGTGAGCCCCTGGCGACCAGGCACGGGAAGTGAGAGGGAAGGACCAGGCTGAGGGGTCCTTTCTGCTCTGAGTTGGGAGTGGACAAGCAAGTGGTGAGTGTGATCTAGGAAAGTGGCTCTGGTGATGGGAGGCTTGTTGAGGCCGTCTGAGTACGAGTTGGAAAAGAATGTTCAGACATAGAGCATTTCAGAAGGGAGTGAGTTTGTATTAAGAACGAAGAGCAGAGATAAAGTGGGCACTGTGGGCTCAGGGGGCCAACCACCTGACAGACTAGGGAAAGTTGACTGATTTCCTGGGTTAAGAGCCAATTTTTACAGTTTCAAGGCAAAGAAAATTCCTACTGGAAGGTTGATATTAGGTGATTGGGTGGGGTACCATAGGGTGTTTACTGGAGTGGGCATCCTTGCCTGGTAGGGAGTCAGGAAGCTCATTAGCGATGATCAGGTGCTTTTGGCAACAGTTGCAAAGGGGGCCCAGTCCGATTCACAGGTGACCTTGGTTCTGGGGCCCACTTCTATGGCCTTGGTGTGAGGACTCCCAGTTGTGGCCTTGGGGAAGGAGTCACCTCAACAAGACTGACCCTGCTTCAGAGTAAAAGTTCCATCAAGTTTTCTCTGCAGGAGAGATCTAGTGATCCTAGATCTGTTTGGAAAAGTCTTGGACACTGCAGGGACACATACTGAGTGTGAAACTGGATATTGAACCTTGTTGGCAAAACTCACCTTTTCTCTCTGTTGGCATTAAAAGGGTGTGGGCTGACAGCTACCTGAGAATCCATCCAATTGACAATTTCCTATTTACAACATAAATGAGTTTGGTCAAATTATTTCTATTTCTATGCAAACAGGCAGCTTACAACACCTTGTGGCAGGATCATTTCCAATAGATTGTCAACTAATCAAGGTAACAACATTATGACACTCAACACGTTTAGATATAATTTCCTAAGCCTTTTTCTTGAGGGACAGACCCAATATGAGCTAGGAATGTGTTCAAAAGGCTCAGAAAGTGCAGGAAAATACACTGGCTATGACTGGAAATTAGGGTCTCTGTGCAAACCTGGAGTTCTGACATCTTACAATCTAGACAGTTCCTGATAGACAGATGCATGAAAAACACTCTACTTTTATGTTTTTCTTTCATCAAAGGAACATGGATTTCCTAGCATTCTGTGTGCTGAGAGTAACTCACTGCTCTAAAATGCTTGCTTGGACTTCATTTTTCAGTAAGAACTTCCCCTGACTGTGTTACAGTCAGGACGGTCCCACACTCACAGGGAAAAAGCAAACTAGCATCCAAACGTTTGTTCCATCAGGTTTTCTCTGTAGGAGAGATCCAGTGATCCTAGGTCTGTCTGGAAAATGCTTGGGTAGTGCATGGACACATACTGAGTGTGAAGCTGGATCCTGGACCTTGTTGGCTAAATCAGCATTTTCTTTCAGGTGGTCCTAAAATGGTGCAGAGTAGCAACTGCCTGAAGATCCATCCAATTGCTGTTTTCTTACTTGTGACAGCAATATCTTTGGTCAGACCTCTTGGATTTCTGCAGCAAACATGGGACTTTCAATTCCTTGCCACTGGATCATTTCCAATGGCAGGTAAACTCATTAGGTAACCAGACTCGATGGCATTCAGCACTCTCAGACACACTCCTACAGCCTGTTTCTTCATAGACAGTCCCAGGATGACCTAGGAATGGGTTC